>NW_026294551.1:78236583-78390947 GCF_007827085.1 Peromyscus californicus insignis
CCATCTGTGACAGAGGAGGAGCCAGGAAGCAGCCAATGCTGGCTGCTTACAGAATCTAAGGTTAACAGCTACTCCATAAGTTTTACATGTTATTTATTTGGGGGGAATTTCATACAATATATTTTAATTGATTCCTCCCAGATCCTCCCTCAACCCATTCACCCACTCAACCTCTTGTCCTCTCTCTTAGAAAACACACACACACACACACACACACACACACACACACACACACACTCACACACACACACACACACACACACACACACACACACACACACACTAATGGAATCCACCCACCCATTCAAGCCAAGAAGCTATTTGCAATTGATAGCCTGGAAGAGAAAGTTTCCTTCAATAGAATGACCCTGGGTATAACAACCACACTTCAAAGCAGGCCCTATGCGTTATGTTTTTTTAGCCTATTAAAACACAAAAGCCAATGAGATGGCTCAGCCGGCAAAGGCACCTGATGTACTTATTGGCAACCTGAGTCCAACCCCCAGAGCTCACATAAAGGTGGAAAGCCAGAACCAATGCCACAAAATACTCCTCTGATTTCCACATGTATCGGTGGCACACACATGTACACACACACACACACACACAGTAATAATAAATAATTTTTTTAGAAATGAAAAGGAAACTGAAACTAGTATTTATTTCCATAAAGGAATGGGCCAGCTCCTTGCCCCTCCCTTGATGCCCTGCTCAAGAAGGAAGGATTCGCTAGAGCATGAGTACATGCCATAACTGCTCAGAGGCTGTGTCCTGACGGTATACTCACTTAAGGTGAGCCCCAGAAACACAGCCCACAGGCACCAAGGTGCTGAGGGGACAGGCAAGATATTTGACCCAAATGTGCCTGCTGAAGCATAAGAATGCCTCCCTCCCCCAGCTTGCCCAATGGACCTTGCTGGAGTCAACTTGCTGGGCACAGGTGTTTCTGCTCCACTCTCAGCTAAGACTATGGAAACCCAGGGTAAACCAGCTGGTAGAACTGTCTGCATATGCTACAGGTAGGCTCTTGCTACACACACACACACACACACACACACACACACACACACACACACACACACACCTGAATCCCTTTTAGTGACTGTTGAGAATGTCAACAGGTCTCATCACTGAGATCATCCTCTTAGCTGGACACAGTTTATGCAAAAGAATATGTTTCAGGCTCTCAAGAACACAAACTATGTATGAAGTGGTGGTCATGCATTCATTTAAACAAACAAAATGATCACCTAGGCACATGCTGAGTAAAACACCCAAGCAAAACCATGCCCAAATGATTCTGAAAGTTGCCCAAATAACCAGAATGGACAACCATTCTCTGAGGTATCTGCCCTCAGTAGTTCTTGGCTTGTATCTTAGTCATAGAACACTTTTCCAAGTGTGTGAGACCTTGGGCTCAATCCCCAGGAACCTGCCCCATGCATACACTGGTTCTCTTACATGATAAATGAGAGCCTTGGTTCCCCAACCTCTTCCTAATGTCATATATAGAGTAATATGTGTCTGTGTGCACCCCCAGAATGTCACCCACTACAAAACATGTTGCTAATTCCATTCTTGCTTTCTGTGAATACTAAACAGTGAAGGTGATGTGGGTTATAAGAAAAGATAGCCTTTGACCTGACGCCTTGATAACCTGTTTCTTGCCTTGGTCTTGGTTTCTCCTGTCTACTGATCTATGTGGACGGTCCCTTAAATCAACTCTGTTAAAAATGATCCCAAGATAAGGTTTCACTGTAGCTCCAGCTAACCTGGAACTCCTTGTGTAGACCAAGCTGACTTGGCACTCACAGAGATATATGACTGCCTCTGCCTCCAAAGGCGTGCACCACCATGCCTGGCAATCCTACATTCTCAAGCTCACAGTGCACGATGGGAATGCATATGGACTCGAGTTTACTCTTTCTTCATGCCCCTGCCCCCATCATTCAAGCACACTTGCATTCCAGCGTCCATCTGCTGTCCTCCTCCTTTGGACTGGATACTCCAAGCCAGCCAGAACTGTCTGTCTTGTGATTTTAATTACGATGTTTCCTTTCCCCCAATAGAATATTGTCAACAGGGTAGGTTCTACCTGAAGCTTACTAAGGGGTATATGAATAAAACAGAGAAAAGGAAGTGCCATAGAAACAAGTGGGGCGAAAATACCAAGCTGATTCAGAGAGAGGTCAGAGCGTTCCCATCCAGTTATACCAACTGTGGAGGAGGAGGAGGAGGAGTCAAAGGACTGTTGAGGGGCAACCCAGAGTCTGGCCTTGGGGAACAGGCTGGGTGAGAGAGACTGACTGGGGAGGGCCACTGTGATCCATCTGTGCCCTAAATCCCAGCCTCCTCTGCCCTCCACAGTACAAGGAAGTACAGCTGCCTGGATATCAGAGGGCTGGGTGGTGGGACTGCAAACTCATTTCTCTCTGAAGTGCCCAGAGTCCTGATCACAGGAGTTCACATCAACTCTGTCTTTCAAAGGGATTTTTATTTTCCAGCCAACCTGCTTTATCATCATTGAGAAGATCTTCCATATAAAAGATTAATAAATAATATAGTGAGGAAGCCTAGGGTTCATTCTGGGCTCTTCAGTACCCCTGAAAGAAATAGGCAAATTGGACAGAAATCAAAGCAGGGGAGCCACGAGGATTAAAGCGGAGAGCAGCAGGAGCTGTTCATAAGGGCTCCCGCAGCACAAGCCAGGAATAAGCAAGGCTAGAGCGTGACAAAAAGAGCGGAGGATCAAATACACTCCCCAAGCAAGGGTGTAGGCACACCGATGAAGGGAAAGAATTGTTCGGGGTCACGCAAAGGGGTAGAGCAGAGAGGCATGGGATGTAATTACAGAAAGGAAAACTTGGGCTGAATATCAGGACAACCTGCTTAGGAGCGGGCTCTATTGGAGTGCGGAATGGCTTCCCAAGGGAGCAGGTGGAAGAAGCCCCATCGCTTGAGGTGCACAAAGCCACTGGTCAAAACGCTGAGAAAGAGAGTATGAGGAATGATCTGCCTGGGCAGGGGGAGGGACAGGTGACCCCACGGGGCTGTGAGGCTCCACACTTCAATGACACATTGTGAGGTATTTCATCAGGTACCCACCAGTGAGAGCCTAAAGCTTTGCCTCTAGAAGCTCCCGGCCATTGTGCTTTCTCAATGTGCCACTCAAGAAACATTCCTTTTCACTTCAAGGGACCCTCCAGGGCTCCTCACTGCCAGTCAGGGCCCTGGGAATAATGCCCCATTGTGGGCCTGGGATGCGCAAACTGTAAGGCTGCATACAGCCTTGAAGCTGGTGTTAATCCTGACCCTAGTGCCTTGCTCTTCGCTGCTGAAGTTGGGGTGTTTTTGTTTTGTTTGATGCTTTCCTTTGCCATGAGACCCTGTCCCAGGCGATATCAAATCCTGACATCTTAATACATCCTCTGGTGTAACAAAACAGGTAGCTCTATTTTACTCTCATGGAAGTGGGTCCAGCATCCTAACACAGATCTGAGTGTCTTCCAGGGTCGTGACAACCCATGAGATGTCACATGTCATCCTTCTCTTCACTTCCTGCACACTCAGCCAGATAAGCTATTTAGGGGTGGTAAATGAGCGTTTTCCTTCTCCTCTAGGACAGGGCCTTGCTGCTCTTTGTGTCCCAAACACAGGCATGCTGCCCCTGTCGTTAGCACCATCTGTCTTCTCCAGCTGCCATAATGAAACACACCATTCTAGAGCCTGGATGGCTGACAGATAACAGAAGTTGCCAAGCTTTAGAGACTAGAGGTTTCAGCTCAAATCTCCAGCAGAGTCCAGTTCTGGTGAGGGTTCTCTACTGGTTTGCAGATGGATGCCTCCATGCTACATCCTCATAGAGCCAGCGAGCAAGCTGTGGTCTGAATTCCTCTTATAAACTCAATAACTCCATGATGAGGATATTACCCTCATCACCTCCTGTAAGCCTATTTACCTCCCAAAGTCCTTGCCTCCTACTGTTACCACACTGAGAGGTACCGCTCCAACATCTTTAGTCAATAACTTTCCAAAGCTCCTCTTCCTTCAGGACCTTGCCTTGAGTATCAACTTTAGGCACTCTATCCCTGTGTGCTGAAGATGGGACTAGGGTCCTTCCAACCGGCATCCCCAGCATCCTGGATGTAAGTGTGGGATCCCTGAATAAGGAGTTTGCCTGTCCCACTTTCCATCCAGTCTACAGGAGACCAGAAGCCATCCATTTATTTCCAGCTGCAACTTTGGGGCCTGGTCCATAAGGTTCATTATATAACTGATCTCAGAAGTTGCACCATAGAAGTTGCACTCTAAGTTGTCCTTAGAGTGTCTCACGCACCTTATGTACATTCAAGTATTCACCATGTGCAAGACAAGGGCCTGAGGTTTCACAAAACACAGAAGTGAACTAGAAACTAATCCACAAAGTTTTACAGACTAACCGGGAAGAGACAACAAACATAAATACTCAGTGCTCCCAACACAACCAAAAGAAAAGCAGTATCAGGAGACACAGCCACACGTCAGGGAAACCACTGGGGAGGCCAGAAGTTTCCAGCAGAACCAGGGGAAGAGAGCTCGTAGAGTGTGTGGGGATGATGACCAGAGAATGAGTGGATCATATCCAGGGACCACACTGGTAAGGAAGCTAAAAGCCTCCAGCATCCCAGCTCCATATTGAAACAAAACTAAAACTGAATTATGGGGAAGCTACATATGCTGACCATGAGGTGCACACCTTAATTATATCCACTAACAAAGTGCCATAGTCAGACTTTCCTCCGATGTGACGTGGTGGAAAGCAACCATTTGCATTACAATCTACAGTGGACAGAGGAAGAAACACACTCTTCTGTTTAAACAGCCAATCTGTGAATAGTCGGCATTCGTGGCAGATCGCTCAGGCTTGCTTTCCCGATGGGAAGACCTTATTGTGAAGTAGTGATCCTCCTCAGACATCATCTAACCAACTGCCAATGGTGGACATCTGTCCTTACATGTTCAGATCTACAGAGCACAGGATCCCTTAGAGGAATAATACCAATCTAATGAGAGCCCTATGTGGTAGAATGTGAATGCTCTCATTCAGAATCCTGATGTTGTCTCATGGAATAATCTCATATGCTCATATCCCCTCTTCCTTAAGGACATTGCCCAGGTGCTTTCCCAGCCTCTTTCCAAGAGCAGCTCCTTCATTTACCTGGCAGGTAGCTGTAGCACCTGACCTTGCCCTGATGTATTCTGGGAGAATCCCCTTTGCTCCCGTTTCTCTTCAGCAAAATCACTAGCTGTAGCCTTGGCTGTTAAGAGAACCACAAGGCAACTACCCTAAGAGCGGTGAGGCGGTAACCACACCTGCAAAATGCTTTGCCTGAGAGGGGCACAAACAACATGGAGACTGTGCCCATGATGGTTTTTCAGTCCACACACCTGCCAAAGCCAAAGGGGAAGATCGGTCATATCTGGACGGGGGCAAGTCTAGGAAGTCGCTCGAACTGCAATAGCATCTACTGCCATCTACAAAGCTACAAAGTTCTAAGCCATTTAAATACTTTTTAAAAAACTCTCCAATGCTCTGAAGGTATTAAACCGGTACAGAGGGATCAAGAAGCATGGTAGGAAAGAAGTAAGAGACCGCCTCTGAGGCCAGAGAGCTAGCAAATGGTGACGCTGAGGTTTTTAACTGTGCTTGTTGTCCAGCTTCAGGCTCGTTTTGCCTTGGTATTTGGTTGCTATGTTCCTGGGAACATTTTTGGAGGAACAAAGAAGACAGGATGTTGGTGAAAGTTACTCCCTCTCCAGCCTTTTAAAAAAAGCAGGAGATGAAAGCTAGTCTTCTGACCCCTACTGGCCAACTGGGGAGTAACTCCAAGAGGCAGTGAACACACAGGAGGACGCTTCCCTGAAATAAAACACTCCAGCTGTACAGATGGCTACATAAGGATGGAGTCTCAATATTACTTATAATTATTATCTGTGTAACATGTGGGTAGGAGATAACTCCTTTCAGCTTTAGTGAGAAGTCTTGTCTAACTGAGCAGAGCTTAGTTGAAAATGTCAACCACCTTGAAGATCACATTGAAGTTAAGCTACTACCTTCAAGAAAGACAGAATGGCTGGGTGGTGGTGGTGGTGATGCATGCCTTTAATCCCAGCACTTGGGAGGCAGAGGAAGGTGGATCTCTCTGAGTTCAAGGCCACCCTGGTCTACAAAGCAAGTTCCAGGACAGCCAGAGAAGAGAAGAGAAGGGAAGGGAAGGGAAGGGGAGGGGAGGGGGAGGGGAGGGGAGGGGAGGGGAGGGGAGGGGAGGGGAGGGGAGGGGAGGGGAGGGGAGGGGAGGGGAGGGGAGGGGAGGGGAGGGGAGGGGAGGGGAGGGAAGGGAAGGGAAGGGAAGGGAAGGGAAGGGAAGGGAAGAGAGAAGAGAAGAGAAGAGAAGAGAAGAGAAGAGAAGAGAAGAGAAGAGAAGAGAAGAGAAGAGAAGAGAAGAGAAGAGAAGAGAAGAGAAGAGAAGAGAAGAGAAGAGAAGAGAAGAGAAGAGAAGAGAAGAGAAGAGAAAAGAAAAGAGAGTCGGGCGGTGGTGGCGCACACCTTTAATCCCAGCACTCAGGAGGCAGAGTCAGGCGAATCTCTGTGAGTTCGAGGCCAGCCTGGTCTACAAAGTGAGTTCCAGGACAGGCACAAAAACTACACAGAGAAACCCTGTCTCGGAAAAAAAAAAGAAGGAAAGAAAGAAAAGAAGGACAGAAATAAGCACACATCAGTTATTGATGGCAACTGGCTGTTCTGGGGTGGACAGAAAATAAAAAGGCTGAATATGGGGTACCTGTTGAATGGCTTTTTGTTTGTTGTGAATCAGAGAGTCATTCTAAACACATACCTTTTAGGAAATATGTTAATATGAGAGGTTAGATCCAAATACTTAGGGGTAGGCAGTTCAAATCTGGGACTTGCATAAGATTGCATGACCACGTAGGTATTGGATCGCAGAGGAAGGGCCCTTGACATCTAGTTGATGGTTTTATGTTTAATATGTCCTAAAGGTTACCAGAGACCAGTTTTATAAGTGTCCTGCTATAAAACAATTTTTATATATGGATGTTTGGCATGTGCCTGTGCAAGCTTCCACAAGCTACTCCACATTTCAGTGTCTAGAGATTTTATTTGGAGGGAAGGGTAAAAGCAACAGTCAGGGGCCAGAAGAGAAAAGGCAGGGCAGTACTGAGCACATAGTGAGTTCCCAATGCATGAGAATTGTCACCCAGAATCCCTGGGATTGGGAAGGTTTGCCTACACTCCCAGTTACCAGAAGGAGTTCCTAACAGAGGTTATTCCAATACAAGGAACTAGGGATTCAGCTAATAACTGCAAGAGAGAAATACTGTGAGGGCTTCTGTGATGTTACCATGATGACCCAGAGGCAACACTACCGGCCTCCAGGTGGGAATGGTGGAAACAACAATGAAAACAAAGGGTCTCTACAAGAACGTTCTCAAAGAGGCAAGAAGAAGAGGGTAAAGGATGGAGGGAGGCAGAGAGAGAAAGGGCGGGAGGGAGAGGGGGAAAGAGAGAGAACAGACTGTTCAGAAGGCTGACTGGAAAGAGGAATTGTGACTCAAGGACGAATACAGAGCAGGCAGCTGACAAACTGAATCCCTTGTCTTTCAAGGGGTCACCTTCATGCACAGAGCGGCCAGAATGACACACAGCCCAGTCATCATTCTGACTAGATAGCCTTTGGGGAACCTTCATGAGTAACTTCAAGGGGCTAAAAGAGTCTTGATGCCCATTTACTTGGTACTTAACAAGTTTTTACAGACTCGAACCACGCGTGAGGCACTGTACCAGATTGAGAGGGCACAGTGTTGAAGAGTCAGGAACCAGCAGCACCCGTCAGTGGCTTACAGTCTAACTAGGCAGACAGCTAGGAAATCATCAGCGAAGTAAGTAGTTAATTCAAGCTGTGAACTGGGTGGTAAGACACATCCCTAGTGGGTTCCAAGTCCCTCCAGCAAAGCTTGTGAACAGGACAGTTCGCTCACAGTCCCCACATTACAGACCTCTTACCAGAACAACCTGGGGTCTTGTCCCAGGAGAGGCTGTGGAGTGTCCTTGTCCTAAGTCTGTTCCAAGAACAAGCATCTTTGAAGCACCCATAACACCTCAGATGAAGTAGGAAACAGAATGGGAGAGTTGAAGAGGTCCAGGATTGGCCCTAGAATAGTCCCTACAACACAGCTACTGTATGTTATGTCAACCAAGTCTCTGAAGCCATTTCTCTCATGAGCTATAGGAAAACATGATCTCAAGAAATCAACAGTAGAAAGTTCCAGATGCTCACCAGCACCCCCTCCTCCCTCCTGAATGGAGAACGCATGGGCCCCTGTCTCTATCATCACATTCATTTCAGGAAACCCAGACTCTGACTTCTGGCACTTCCCAGAGAACACCATGGGCAGCCATTAGTCAGTGATCTGTGTGAGCGAGAAAGAAAACTTTCAGAAATTCATCCATTATTAACCTTTGCCATGGTGATCTACAGCTCCGCAGTTTGTGAAGGACACAGAGGGGAGCAGCCAACAGAAATTTTAAAGAGGGGAATAATGAAGGCAGAGCAAAGTTCTGAGAGTAAAGAATTGGATGAAAACCAATCGTGGGGGTGCACATCTGTCACACCAACCCTTCAGAGGTAGAGACATGGGGATCAGGAGTTCTAGGTCATGATTGGCTACATGGTCAGTTCAAGACCAATTTAGGCTTAAGGGAGACCTTATCTCAAAAAAAAAAAAAAACCTAAGTAAATAAGGAAATAAATAAATGGGGATGGGTCAATTAGTAAAGTGCCTACCCTGAAAGCATGAGGACCTGAGTTCAGATCCCCAGAACCTGTGTAAAAAGCCAGGTGATAACCACAGTCCTGAGGGAAGGAAGGGTGGAGAGAGGCAGATCCCTGAAACTCATGGGCTAGCCAGCCTAGACGGATCCCTGAAACTCATGGGCTAGCCAGCCTAGACGGATCCCTGAAACTCATGGGCTAGCCAGCCTAGACGGATCCCTGAAACTCATGGGCTAGCCAGCCTAGACGGATCCCTGAAATTCATGGGCTAGCCAGCCTAGCTGAATCATTGAGCTTCACATTCAGGGAAGAGTCCCTGCGTCAGAAAATAAGAGTGGAGAACAGTTTAGTAGAGACACCTAGCGTCAACCTCAGGCCTCCACGTGTCCACACATGTGCATACACTAGTAAACACACATACCCAACACAAGCATGAATGGATGCCTTAAAAATAAATAAGATAAAATAACTTGGGTGAAAATTATTTCCCTTCTGTGTAGAAACAGGGAAGAGTGCAGACATGGACGTGGAGTCGTTAACCTGAAACCGTGATAAATGAAAGCGTCCATGCTAACGGAAGCAAAACCCAGCTTGCTTTGATCATCAAGCACACTAGTTTTTGGCAGAGTGATTCCCAGGACTGTGATGTTTTTTAAAAAGTAACATATTCTAAAGAACTTCTAAGGCTCCTTTAAAACACAAATCCTCCATTCCTAGAGGGTGAGTGTGCTTCCTAAGAACTGGCCAGGGACCCAAAGTGGCATCCAGTCCCGGGAACACACAATTCAGCTTTTTCCTGTGCATGGGATTAGGAAGGTGTCAAAACATCTACATTCTCAGGGACTGGAAAAGGAAGACCTTCCCTTCTTTGCTCTGGTGATCTGGAATCTTCTCACACAACTGTTTTGCCTGTGTGATGTCAGGAGAGGCCCGAGGGCAGGCCAACAGCAGCAGCTTCTGCATAGCAGAAGGACAAGGAGGCAGGTTTACTTAGACATATAAATAGAAAAACAAAGGCCCTGGTGGAGGGGTCTACACTGGGATGGCTGAAGGAGATGTACGCCACAGTGACAGGGGCATTAAACAAGTGTACTCCGTAAGGGCCCAAACTGCCTAAAATGGTTCTTAGAAATAAGGCTTCCTGAGACTGTTTCTCAGGTGTGTTATTTTTAGCCACTCCACTGGGATTATGCATGGCCTAGAATCAGGGCTTGAAAGGGCCGAGCACATTTCACACTGGCTGCTATCTCTCTGAATTCATCAGTTCTCATCAGAAATCTGGACTCGGACGCCACCGACACAAAGAAATCACAATTAAAGCCCAAGGTGGGGCCTCTGTGAGCCAAACAGACCCCTCCATTGTTCGCTTCACCCTCCAGCCCTGCTAAGCAGCTCTGCCTTTGACTGACATGTGACATTCTTGTCTTCATGGGCAGAGAAGCCAAGCTCATGATGGTTATCGACATCAGCAAATGTCATGTCTGAATATGCCTCAGCCAACGCTTCTTCTCCCACTGTATGCTCTGCCTCCCGCCCCTCTTCTCATTTTAATTACACAATGAAAACTCTCAAGTGTGGAGTGGCTGCCTGCTGTATCCCACGGGCCCTTAATTGTACTCTGGCACTGGGTCGTGGCATTTTATCACCTTGCCATGGTAAAAGGCACATTTGCAACAGGAGTCAGTCATGGGACCTCTTCCAGAAATGCCAATGGGCTGCACACACACACACACACACACACACTTTTATATCAGTCATCTGTGACTTTCTTCCGTGTGGACAGAAGAATGCTAACTTACATCATTTCTCATATACCCTCTCCTACTGTGCTTAGCTTCTGACAGGACTCCTGGACTTATTCTTTATACTGATGACTGCTAAAGGCCTCACCTACAATCACCTGCCCCTTATCAACTCACAAAAGCTTCTTGTGCAGATTCAGGTCTTCTATGACCTTCATTCCCTGCTGCAAACCCACTCACCACTCTTGCTCTTATGAAACACTGTCATCAGGGAGAAGGACAGATTACCAGCAGAGGACTATGTTGAAGCATTTTTCCAAAACAGCTCATCACCCCAAGCAATTTCCTATCTGACCCCCTCCCCCCGCAAAAAAAGCAAACATCCACTATCTTGACTGGCTATCCAATCTGAGAATAGATCCTAAATCACACATTCTCCCGACCCTGATCCAAGAAACCCACATTCTACTTCTCACAGGTTAGGCATTCAACCCCACTGTAGATTGGGAGAGCAGATCCATTCCTGGAAAGCCCTGTCTCCACTTTAATCCAAATCTGAAGGAAGAAGAAAGCGTTCTTGTGCTCAGTTGTCTGCAACCTACTCTCCGCTACAGCAGCACGTTCCCCTTGAGAGAGTCAAGTTGTTCGTTGTTATCACTTTTAAGCAATTCCCAGGGGTGCATGGTGGTGCCTGATCCCAGATGTTTCCCGAAGACTGTGAAGTAACATGGAAAGTTCCAGGCTAGCTTCCACAGGGTGTAGGCAAAGGAGAAATGGATTGCGGGTGCTTTTTGATTGCCTGGCCAGAAGGTCTCTAATTAGGACTCACGAAATTGGTTTCTCTTGGAATTCCTGCCTACTTCCCCGAGATGTCATTCACCTCAGGACAGCAGAGAAAGCATAGTTCTATGTCTCAACATCATCTATTCATCCTTATGAATCCTTCCCAATGAGAGGTAAGGAGAAAAAGTTGAAAGCCCAGAGCCGGGAGTCAACGAAAACTGGTAATTCTCCGTACTGACGTTTCTCAACAAAGTTTCACTCACACAGACATTCTCCTATCACACTAGTGCTTTCCAATGACTGCTACTGAGTCCCGTCTTGATGGAGCCAAAAAAAAAAAAAAAAAAGTACTCATTCCTTGATTCCTGTGGAAAGCGCCCAGGGACCTGCCCACAGCAAGGTCAGAATAAGCATGATTTTGAGATCTACAAAGAATCACAATAAGTCATAATGGTGAAATTGGTACTAATCTGAGAACCATGCAGAAGCAAGAGAAATGTGTGTGTATGTGTGTGTGTGTGTGTCCTGGAGATGACAGCTATAGGTCTTATAGACATCTTTAAGTCTGAGGAAGAAAGAGTGACAGGAAGCATCTGAAATCGTGCCATGCTCAATACCATGGAAGTGTGTGGGTTCATTGGGTGGAGTTTGTCCACAAGGCAGCCTTCCTCGGATTACTCACACTCACTTGGACCTCAAATTCCCATCTCCCAATTACAGGCACCAAGCAGGTGAAGGGACCAGCTGGAGAGTAAAGACCAGGTACCTAGCACCTGCCGGTCACTGCCCGGTTAGAATGGCAGCCTCAGGTTTTAGACCTTCTGATGTTTCTAGAGAAAGATGGACGTTGGATATTAATACAAATCTTCCAATTCTAAAATATTAATTCAAACTTCGAAAGAACTTTAAGGCAAGAAAATGCATCTGTCAGCTGACCCCAGTGTGTGGCTTTGACTCACATATTGTTGGGTTAGACCAGACTTTTGCATCATTTCACTTTTCACTTAGCAAGCTGTGACTTCCCAAATTGACTATAAATACACTTGTGACACCGACACACTTTTGGCTGGGTCTGCCTTCGTGCCGTTCATTTATTACACAGGCACTGTATTTTTACATTGCCCTGTTGAACAACAGCTACGAGCAGATGGAACATTTCCCAAATGACAGAATATAAAGGCAAAAGAGGGAATTTGGTGCCAACTTTAGGCAGCACTCCTCTTGCTTTAATCCATTCAGGGTTTGGTTTGGTTTGGTTTGGTTTCTGGCAGGTACATGTTCATAATGGTGATTTCTCACGTAATTGCTAAGTATTTCCAGGCCACAGTAAAATCCATCACGGACCAGACATGGAGTATGCTAATTCCCCATCTCATAATGTACAGTTTCAGTGGGGTCTTCTTCCCGCCAATGTGCATTCCTAAATGCCATTAATAGTAATGGGAGTGAAATGCAAAGTATGACTAAGTAGGCCCTAGTGCATGAAACAGATTTCAACCACAAGCCGCCGCACAGCTCACTGCCCTGTACTAAATCAGGGGCTGGTGATGCTCTGGTTGGAACCAAGATGGAGATAATGACCAATAAAAGAAGGTGGTGGTGGTGGTGGGGGGTGTCTTGTTCTCTGCTTAGCCACTACCAAGACTATCCCTGGCTTGCAGATCAGACACAGAGAGGTGCTTTGAAGCTTCCAAACAGAGACAGAGTGCAGCAAGACGCAAACACCAGGTCTTGGAGGGAATTAATGAAACATGACTAAGCCAGTTCAACATGTCTGCTCTTTAGCCATCCTGCCCACTAAAAGACACTGTTTAAAAACCCCTCCAACCTCTGTTGGAAGAAACAAACGAAGTCCACTCTGGAGCACTCAGGAGGTTGGTTTTTTTTTTTTTTTTCATCCTGAAAGTCCAGGATGGCTTTGGTATAATGAAGGTCATATCTTCTAACTGTCGTAATGTTCACACAGGAACCTGAGCTCCAGGCTGAGCCAGGCTGGCTTCTCAGTATCCCTCTTGCAGAAGGTGTTGCCCGATTAAACTATCACATTTCAAAGGGCTCCTTACAGTAAATAGGAAAGAAAAGAAAAAAGGGATCCAGGGCCTTTTGTTAGTCAAACAGCTAGGGAAAGGCGATAATTAACCCATTTTTGTAGAGAAATCATTTGGACAAAAGTCAAAGGATTTACCACCCTGTCAATTGTTAGGTCTGGATAAGGACATTATATTCTATGGCACAAAGGGTGACTGGGGAGGGCGAATGGAAAGTAGGCCACTACTACTACTCTACCTCACATCTAAAAAAAAAACGCCTCTTTTTGTTGCCCCCCCCCCCCAAACTGATAGACTAAAAGATTTTTCCTCCTCCCTTGCACTAAAACATAACTTCAGAGCCTGGCTTTTTGCATTTTGTTAAATATTCAAAGGTATTGTGCAATTAGCATGTCATTAATGAATAATTAATTACAGCTAAAGCAGCCTTCAGATTTTTTTGCGACTAAATTATTTAAACAGCAAATACAACAATACAGCGCCGTGCTGTGGCTTCATGTTTTGTTATTGTTTTATTCGAAAGGACAGTGATATCACGCTTTTCATTAGTTGTATGAATTATGTGCAACAAAAGCTGTTTTCATTTTCTTTTTCTCCTTACCTAAAAGTTGCTTCGTGTGCCCTAAAAGGAAAAATTAATTCAGTTCAGATTTGATTTCCTAAGAATTAATTGGCTGCAAATATCTGAACACTGTGGCTGGGGACAGAAGGCTTAGATATCTGAGCTTAAAAGAAAAAAAGTGAACCTCTACCTAAGCCTGTTCTTTTAAGGTGACTTACACAAAAAAGTTCTTTTTCCTAGGTATTTAGTTACCACTTTTGAATGAGGACGTTCATTAAAAACTCTTTTACTTAAAAAAAAAAAAAAAGTCAGTGGGTATTACATAGCTCTGCATCCAAGGGGTAAGAGTTAAACAGAAAGCAATTTGTTGCTACTTGCAGGCATACATCAGCAGTAAGATGTGAGTTCCTATTTACAAGCTGCACATCTGGGATCAGTTGACTTATCCATCTGCTAACTACCCCAGTAAACAGTATGTCTGGGACCGTCAAACCCTTGCATCCATCACAAATTCCTGCTTTAATTGTGTGTTTACGTGGCAAACCTCTGCTTAAGTATATTTTAATACTGTTTTAAGCAGTTGTAATTGCTCCTATCTTCTCCATAGTCACTCCAACACGTTTTATTTACCATTGTGACGGGCCGGGATTCTGCTAGCCTTGTAGATAAATAAATGACAGGAACCCTCATCCTGCGCCAGAACCAGCAGGAGCTGTAAGGCCAAAATCGAGGGCTTTCACCTGCTGAGCCCAAAGATCATCTCTTGCATGAAATCAGTGCCTTGAGTCACAAGTTCAAATCTCTGCCAGGCCACTTCTATCCTGTTCTATATTTCCAACTGGAGGAAAGGGACAGAGGAGGAGGAGGGAAGCTTTGCCGAGAACAGTCAAACCACAGTTGAGAAAGGTAAGAAGTCAACCACAGGTTTCCTTCACTGCCCTAATGAATGCTAGTGTTCTGTGTAATAGAGATGCACAGAACTTCAGAGTTGTATAAGAAGTCGGCATTTGAAGGTTTGGGGAGAGTGGATGAACAAAAGGAGGCATGTATTCAGGATGCCGGAAGTCAAATAGTGTAGCCTTGGGCCTCACTGAGTTTTTTTCCCATTCTCTTTTTTGTGTGGGGGATGTGGGAAGCAGAGGCATGCCTGTGCCATGGCCCATGTGTGGAGGTCAGAGGACAGACAACCTGTAAGAATCACTTCTTCCGTTCTACCATGTGAGTTCCGGGGAAGAAACTCCAGTCCTTAGGCTTGGCGGCAGCAAGCGTCCTTACCTGCTGCTCCATCTTGCTGGATCTTAAAGCTATGGTTTCATAGTGGAGTTGATTATAAACCTGAAATCAAAAAGAGTGGAAGAGAAAGGGGGCTAGGGAAAGGCAGGGGAGGGAAGGAACGAGAAAGAAAAGGAGGCAAGGAAGAAAATGAAGGGAGAGAAAAGGAGAGGAAGCAGCAGCAGCCTTCCCTAATTAGGGAGAACTATGCAGAGTTCGCTACACACAAGAGGGGATTTTACTACACTTTTTTCCAATCTGCCCGTACATATATATGTATAACAGGACTTCAGACTTCACACGGTGCCATTTGACCACTTCTGGGGTTTGAGGAACTGAAAATCTTGTGTGCCTGTGTATTATTGTGCTGATGCAAATAGTGGACTTTTCTACTCCATTGACCAGCGTTTTCTCAGGGTAGTCTAGTCACCACTTTCAGTTGCTAGCTTGTCTGTGAATGCTCACATCCATGGGTGGCCCAGCAGGGCAGAGCCTGGGGGCTGCCAGTTAAGGACCCTCCTTGGAGTTCAGGAGTTATTCTGATTCAATCCAGTTAAATGACTGGATGAATACAAGCCATTCACCCAGGCCAGGGAGACTGGCTTGTCAGAGACATGGAGCTCCAAGAGGGTGAGCAGTGATGCCAGATGCCACCCTGGACCTTGAGAACACATAATCCAGACACTGAACCCAACTGCAAATGGCTTATAACTCATTTGCTCTTGTAAGTTGCCCCATGAAAACGGATAAACCACCCATGTGTGACGAGTTGCTCTTAGGGGTGCCCTCTACTTAATGAGAGGGTCCTGTTTGATAATGACTACTAGTCTCTGTAAAGGCTGCTAGCCTAATGAGAAGTAGGGGTTCACTTCAGCAACCCCAATCTTCCTGTCAACCCAGTGGAGTCCGATGACAGAGTGACATGTGCAGGGATCCTATGGCCACCCTGACCTCATGTACAGCCTCTCCATGGCTGAGAATGGAAGGCAGTGCACGCTGTCTTTCTGGACGTCAACCTGTAAGCGCAAGTCCGTCCACACAGAAGGCACAAAACAGCAGGAGACTGAGGCACAAATGTGCTTCTTGTGAATTCATATCTCAGATCGTTTTTCTCCAGGTTGACTTGTGGAGCCAACCTTAGCGCCTTGAGTATACACGAAAAGAAACTAAAACACTGTAAAAAGGGGAAATAACCCTGAAACAACATGGACGGGTGTGTGCCCAGTCTATCTTTATCCTGCAATCCTCAGAGGGGAGGGGAATTGCAGAGAAGTAACTGTGGAATGCATTTTTATAATAACTTTAGACTTTATAGCTGGTAATCGGGAGAGGCAAGATTCAAACTCAGGACTCGTTCAACAGCATAAAACGTAGCCCTGTCTGTATTGTATTCCCAAGAGCCAAACTGCACTGTTTTTGTTGTTGTTGTTTCCAGAGCAGAGTAGCCAGGGTAAAACCTTGAGTAAAACTGGTTTTCGTGCAAACGAGAATTAGGCATCCAAACGAACCCATTCTACTCTGTCCGGGTGTTTCAGAAAACTCCTCCCAAGTCTCTGCTGCTTGTCTTGTCTTTAGAAGCCATGTAGGATGATGTATATCCATCTCACCACCAACCCCTGAGAGACACAGCATTTCTGATTGTAGTTGTCTTTTTACAGATTATTTACAACAGATTGCTGCTGGCTGTTTACACCCTCAAAGAGTGAGTGCTGCCCACTGGGGAGGGTCTTAGGTACTGTAGGTTCAGCCAGCAACCAAGAGGAAGAGAAAGATCAAAGCTATGCTTAATTATGGAATATCTGAAGGTAAATTAGCTGTAACAACATCTATACACCCATCCATCCATCCATTTAGGCACAGCAAATACTTATTGGTTCCATTCCCAATTTATATATTGGATGTGCCTGACACTGCCTTACATTAACAAATCAGTGTGTGAGTCTGAGTGTATGTATGTATGTATCTGTGTGTGTTAGTCTATGCATATGTGTATGCTCATGTACGTGTATATGTGTGTATGTGTGCATATACATATATATATGCATATATGTGTAAGTATTTGCATTTGTGCGTATGTGTTGGGTATGTGGGTATGTATCTGTGTGTATGTATGTATATTTGTTTATATGTATACATATATTTGTGTATGTGTGTATAAATTGTGTGTGTGTGTGTGTGTGTGAGAGAGAGAGAGAGAGAGAGAGAGAGAGAGAGAGAGAGAGAGAGAGAGAGAGTCTTAAAAACACACTCAGGTCCCCAAAGCTAATAAATGGCAAAACCAGTTTTGGGGCACGGTCAAACTCTAGCAACACTCTCTTTTATAATCCCATGCCACCAAGGAAGCCAGTGCTTTGGAGGTATACCACAGGGGGATGACATAGACTTTCAGACCAATCCCAATGATACGGTTTCCTCAGGACATGCAGATTAATGGTCATATTTTATGCATCCATACCTCTGAAAAGGGTTTGTGTGTTAAGAGAGAACTCAAAAAGAAAACCAAGAGGCTTCACAGACCATGATACTAACTGGAAATGTAACCTCAGACTCACTTTAGAAGTCATACCCCCCCCAAACACACACACATACACACACACACACACACACACACACACACACACACACACACACACACACTTCCAGGTATTCCTTCCACAAAGAACTTTTGAGAATTTCTTTCAAATCATGACTGGAGTCTTCCAATTTATCTTCAGACATCCAAACAGTAATCCATTCTCTGATGAAAAGCTTGCTAAAAAGAAAGAAATTTCAAAATATCATACACCAAATCCCGATGGAATTAACTAGAAGGTTCAAGACGTCAAGCACATACACCTCTGACGCCTGTGCCACTCGTGGTAATGAAAAATCTTCAGAAGGCTCCATGATTGCCCTGTGCCAACCTCTCTGCAGGAAGCACCCTGGGATGTTCACCCCATTTTATGTAAGAGAAAACTGAGGTATAGCAAGTTTCAATAGCATCATGAATAGCCAATCAGGTGATGAGGAAACTACCTGATATGTCTGTAAGATACTGCAATGCAAGGTGGTACGGTGTCAAGCAAAACTAAACAAATAAGAATAAGATTTCAAATGGCCAAGATCAAACCACAGGAGAAAATTGATGAAGTCCTAAGAGAGGAAAACCACATCGACTGTGTTGCAAGTTGGGCCCATAGGGGCTGACAAAGTATTTGGTCTTTTGGACACAGTGAATAAACTGTTGGTAGGAGACAGAGAAACGGTATGTGCTCAGTGAGGTTATTAAAACTCCTGAAACACTTGCCTCATGAACATTTACTAACCAAGGCTTAAGAAAAAGAACAGCCTGGCCCTGCAGGTTCTATGGTAGGGCTCCCTCCTCATCTGAGAGGGTGATTTGGCCCAGGCCATGTCAGGCTATGTTAACACCCCTCACTGAGGAGAGAACCCCAGATCGGCACCAAATTGACAGCATGCAACTTATTTTCACTGGGTGTGGGCACCAGAGATGGAATCGGAAAGTCCCCACCTCTCTTGGGTCACATCCTACCATGGAAGGTTCTTCTGACAAATATTTCATAGTGACCTTAAAACCAACCATTATTTGTGGAGGGAAATGACTAGCAAACAGCCATTACCTCTGATGTAGAAAAATACCAGCATCCCTCTCAGTCTCAAAGCCTTCAAGGAGACCCTCACATGAAGTAGTCCTTACAACCCATATAACTTTTTTTTTTTTTTTTGCACTCCCCCTTTGTGGAGATATCCTTTACACACAGTTTAAAGGGGAAAAGGGAAAAAAAGGAAGAAGAAAATGTAAAGAAAAAGAAAACCTTCCTGAAATGAAAAATTCCCATCTTTCCTTTGTAAAACTGCCCCCAGCCCAGTGCGCTGCCCCTCCCCCTTGATCCAGGCCTCTGTGCTTCCAGGCGAAGGGGTTGAAAAACATTGTCCTGCTGTATTGAGAATGACATCTGACAGAGCGCCACGGTGTCCTAACTTGGGGGAATTTAAATGACAAGCTTGGCTTTCTGAGTCCTGGACCCTCTTTTACAATAGAACAGCTTGACTGCTGCCTGGTAGAGGGGCAAAAGGAAGAATCAAAGTTTCCTTCAAATCCCCAGTGGTGCCATTGACCTGTCGGAAGGTTGTGACCCACCCCTGTTAATCCATGCAAATCAGATGCTTCCAATTTGCCGTTCTGATTGGAGTACCACACCTTTAACTTCGGGAGGCACCCCCTGAGCGAAGACCCTATCACAGACTTCAATTCCCCTCTTCTTTTCTCCTTCTTCTTCAAAAACGTAATGACAACTGACTTCCTTCCCGGCCCGCCCCTGATCAGTCAGGGAAGACTGTCTGATGGCTCCCTGATTAGCATCCAGGCAGAGGCAGCATGCTTTTTCATAGACTAATGTTATTACCTAAATCATAAGCCTCTTGCTCTCGGCATTCCCCCGCCCCAGACGGGTTAATATACACATCCTGCCGCTGTTATCACTTTTGCTAACAGTCACCTGGTCATTTTTATAACAGAGAGGAGAAAGGGCAGGCACATCCCCGTGTAAGTGTCCCAATGAGAGCACGGTATAGGACCAAAAGCACTGTTTGCAAAGCATCCCATTCAAAACCGAACACTCCCCCACAGTCAATGCCATATGCCATTCACGTTTTGAGAAGAAATACTCATAAAAAAAGGACATTTTTAATGCCAGTGTTTTAAGTATCAACCTATGATTACCCTTCTGTCTCACAGCATGCCCCCAGGGCCACTTATATCTTGTATGGGACCAGAATCTTTATGTATCATATCAAGGTAATTGGAAATCCCAAGGTAATTGGAAATCCAAGAAGGAGGAAAGAAAGGTTATATAAACTATTTTAATAAATTGGCATTTTTTCTGAAACTTTGAAAACTACTGCATTAATGAACCCCTGGATATTTAACAAATCTGAACAATAAACAAGTCATAGACACATTGCCTATATTTTATAAAAATAATACTCCTAATAGCAAAGAAGCAAATAAGTGAAACCAAAACTATAAGGAAAACCTCTTTGTGAAGGATACCAAATATTTAAATAAACGGTTATTTTTTCAACTTACTATAGATATTACCCTTCTCAGTCATTTTTTTTCTGGGGTGTGGGGGTTGAGACAGGGTTCCTCTGTGTAGCCCTGGCTGTCCTGGAACTCACTCTGTAGACCAGGCTCAGAGATCGGTCTACCTCTGTCTTTTCAATCTTTAACATATTTCACTCAATATGTAGGATTCCTCTGAGACTAAAAGCGGTTTTATTGTCTATATATAAGAATAAATAAGCAATTCCAGTTATAAAAATGAGAGGGTTACAGAATTAGACATACTGTATAGGCATACTATATAGCCATAGGAATTATAATCATACTGTAAGGGACTCCGACCAGACAAATGAAATCAATGAATCTATTTATTCTTGGGTTGGGGTCAGTATTCAAAATAGTAGAACTGATTCCTTCTGTGTCATTGGAGTTCCAGCAGCACACATACACCCTTCCCGTGTGCCAGGGTAGGCCATTTTTACTGATGGGTGGGTGGGGGGGTGAACTGGAGAAGGAAAGGAAGCCGAGGAGCTCAAGGCAGCAGCTATTTGCCAACAAGCACAAAAGCATTGTATCAGCTGAGGATCTATGCTGAATTTATTGATAACGAAGAAGGCATCATAAATTGTCAAGAGAAGTCAAGCTGATTCAAAACTGCCACTCAAATAAATGTTAATTATTTAGGAAAAAAATAATTGACTGCTATTCTATAATGCCACACAGTAAAAATGCATTCTAGGAACAGTAGTACGGCTACCCAGGAAAGTGAAAGCAGCCCAGACTGTGTATGTATTACATATGCACGCATTCATAGATAATATATACAAATGAATATTTATGTGGCCCTAGTAAAAGGGAAGACCTTACAAAGCATAAATGAAAAGGATGAGCCAAAGTGCCAGATCACTTGAGAGGCTGAGGCAGGATTACCACAATTTCAAAGCCATTCTGAGCAACAGAGTATGAGTTCCAGGTTTGTTTTGGCTACAGAAAGCCAAAACTCTGAGTTGGGTAGATGATTCGCCTGCAGGTGAGGATATTTACCACCAAGACTGATAACCTCATTTAGAGTTCTGGGAACCACATGGTTGAGGGGAAGAAATGAACTCTCTTTAGTTGTCCACTGGATTCCATTCTGAGACATGTGTGCTTACACACACACACACACACACACACACACACACACACACACACATAAATGAAAAACACACAGAAATAGAAGTAAAATTTTAAAGGAAATGATCAATAGAGCTAATTACATTAACATTTTAGATTTCTAAATTGAAGACAAGCTAGAAAAAAAATATTTGAAAGATAGACTAGAGGGGAAAAAATAAAGTTCTCTGGTGTTTTCAAAGTGTGTCTACAAATCCTTTAAGTTGCCACACAAATTTCAGAGGAACTCAACGACTCTCTGAAGAGAGGGGGACCTGCATTTGCTGGTGTGTAACAGAACTGGGGTGCAACATGAAACCTCAAGGCTGAGTCAGAAAGACACTTGAATTTCTTCCCAGTTTGCTTCTCTAGCCTCAAGAAGTCTGGAAAGCCAGCTGCCCTGTCCTGGCGACATTTGAATAGCCAGGAAAGTCCTCATATGGGTTGACAAGCATGTGCCCACAGCCTTATGCATAAGCCGCTGGGGTAAGGGAACCCCCAGTCCCAGAGAGTCCTTTCCTGTAACTGTGACCATTCATAAACTCCTGTGACAATAAATACATACGGTTCCATCTGTTTTGATAAGTCCTGTTTCTATTTTTGATATAAGGTCTCTCTGTGTGTTTCAGGCTCCTATTCCCCCTGCCTTAGCTTCCAAAGTACTAGGATTAAAGGCCTGTGTCTCCATGTTCCATTCATGCATTTATTTATTTTATCTTTTTTAATTATATTTTTTACCATTTATTGTTTTAAACTTAAAATGCATGAGGAGAAAAGATGAAGAAAAAATTAATTGATAATTCAAAACAAAGAATGAAAAATATATGCATGACAACACACAAGCATGCACACACACACACACACACACACACACACACAGAAAAAAACAAGTCTCACAGATCTCAAAATGCACACTGCAATTGGAAGTAAAAAATGTATTTCAGCTGATTAAGTAGGCAGTTTCATAGTGGAATCCTTGGTGGACGCCAGTGAGCTGCATTGCTTCTCACACATGGGAGTGTGGGAGTGTAAACAGGTGTCATGCTTCTGGAGGGAAAACTCAGCTGCATCGCAAACAAAAGGCTTAAAAATATCCATCTCCTCTAAATCAAAGAGCATGCTTCTAGAAGCTGAGCCAAAAGACAAAAGCTCAGATCAGGACCCAAAAAATTCGAACACAAGACATCCCATCACTCCAGTTCAACAACAGCAAAAGAAAAAAAAAAAAAAACTTGGCTAAGGATGCCAAAGCAGGGGATGTTTTAATAAACGATGTTCATGGGCTATAAGGTCCTGCAAATTAGTTCAAAGCCTTGTGCAATCCTTTCAAACATAGTATAGCCAGTGAGAAAGCAGACTGCACAACAATGTACTTCTGTTTTATAAAAATACAAGGCTGATATGCCGAGAATATTCTAAAAACAAAACTAGAGAAGTGTAAAAAGATACTTGCTTCAAGTCCAAATTATTTCAAAAAGTGTTTACTTTTTCTGTCTATGACCTTTCAAATTTTCTCCAAAGAACATAATTAAGTCATTTATTTATTTTTATTTTAATTTTTAAAGTCATTTTAGGAACATGAGATAAGGGACATGCTTACTCCTTGCACTCAGTATAACTCCCATCTGTGAAAGTCATTTATATTGTTAAAAAATTATACAAACACACATATACATGTTCTGTGTGAGAGCATGTGTGTCTGTGGGTGGGTAAGTTTTCAGGTTGGAGAGAGTTTTTTTTAAAGGAAAGAGAAGTGAAACCCCTAAATTCTGGGAAGACTTTTCCCAGGTAAGACAGGACCGACTTGATAGCACTCAGCTAACCTGAGCAGTTAGTGATACAAATACAACTTTATTTGTGTCCTCTTTGTATCTGTGCGAAGCACAAACTACTTAACCAGTTTTTCATGCAACGCTGCAGGCTGCCCACTGTGGAAGATTTGGACTAATGCTAGTGGTGTCACAGAAACTTGACCGAAGCAATCTGATAAAGCTGGTGATGGCCTGTGGGGCAGAACACTTCCAAATGAGTCAATAATAGTGTCAACATTTAGCCCATCCCATAAACACAGACCCCTTCTCACTTGCCCTGAAAAGGAAATGGGCATCTCCTAGTTACCTCCCAATAAGAAAGCAAAGGAACACTTGAGACCCAGTGTTTCTGACTGAAAAGCCTCTGAGACCAGATTTGCCGTAGACTCACTTGAAGCCACCAAGAATTGGGAGAAGATTGGTAATCAAGGATGCCACGTTCTTCCAGGCCTTTATGACGAATATGCCAGTGTGCAACTTTCAACTGCACACACCCAGGAATGCTTTTCAGAATTGGGAAGCCTGTCTATGCTATGAACTAGTGTCCCTGTGGTAAACCTTTGTTTACCAGAATGTAACTTATTCCACCCTATTCTTAGTCCTTTGCCAACTCTAACCACTTTCTGAATGCATACTGGGTTTCTTGTTTGTTTTAAAAGAAGCATTCTTTTCAAAGTCATGAAGCCCATGTGAAGGTTTTCAGGGCATGGTAAAGAACAATTCATTAGAGGTACAAGAACTAGCTTCTGAACCGACCTGTGGGATCAGAATCGCATCTGTGGCCTCCATTTCCTCTTCTTTAAGGATAAGCTTGTTTGGATTGTAAGTCCAATTCTAACAAAAAAGACCCCAGTTCTTATGACTTAGGGAAGTAATTCAGGAGAGTCAGTTATATGTAACCCCAGCCCAGGCTCCCATAGTACACCCCAATAACCACACTGTCATTTAACAAAGACAGTGAACTTCTTTAAGAGCCAGGAGACAGAGCACTCACTCACAAGGCAGCCCACGTCTCTTTTAACTTCTTGGTGGCTCACAGATGGTATTTTCACTCGCAGGCTGCGGCAACCCAGCAGTGAATGATACATCCTGAACACCACTCTGCTCAAATGCCTCTTCTGTTCTAGGACAATTATAGTTCCCACCAGATCTGAAGTTCTAAAGAAAGCTTTCCTGGACATACTCTTGAGTCTTAAAAAATGTTCAGAGGTTTACCTCAGAAAACAAATGTTTTCCCAACAGCTTTGTGGCGATACTTTGCCATTAACTTTAAGAGAATGACAACATGGATTTCCTTCAAAAGCTCATCTCCAACATCCGGTCACAGTGAGAAGAGCTACGGGACTGATTCCAAGCCATGTCACAACCCAGGCTTACAGAAGACAGCCAAAATCCATTAGCAAGCATTTCTCTCTGATTGGAAACCAGTTTTGCTCCCTCTTGTAGCCTCTGAAGGCGTCTACTTACACGTGAAACACCCCACAGAGTGGGAGAAGTGAAAAGGGGTAACACCAGGGAGACAGCGTTTTCAAAAGAGCTAGCAGAGGAGACAAGGTCAGCGACCCGTCACGTAACTTGAGGAAGAAAAAAGAGAGAAAGTAAAACACAACAACACAAAAAACAAAGAGGGAGAATCAAAACATGGAAGTTTGACATCAGAAAGTCCGTATCAGCTCTCAGGGAAAATAGCGATAGGCATGTGGGTGCACGCACTGTAAATCTAATTCTTCAGAAGGCTGAGGCAGAAGGCTATCAAGTTCCAGGCCAGTCTAGACTATGTGTAGGAAAGGAGAAGGGGTTAGGGGAGAAGGAGGAGGAAGAGGAGAGAGGAAGGGACAGGGGAGAAGGGAGGAGAAGAGATAGTATACAACGGAATATCTAATCAAGAAAATGTTTTAGCATTTTCCTTTGCACAGCCTATTAGAAGGTAATCTGCTGGAAGCTACTTCTTTCATTCCTTCCCAAAATGTTGATGAATTTCCCCTTTTGAAGGAGACACAGCACTTGAAACAGTACTAGGAAACCAGTATTAACAACGAGGTCTCGCTGGGCGGTGGTGGTGCACGCCTTTAATCCCAGCACTCGGGAGGCAGAGCCAGGCGGATCTCTATGAGTTCGAGGCCAGCCTGGGCTACCAAATGAGTTCCAGGAAAGGCGCAAAGCTACACAGAGAAACCCTGTCTCGAAAAACCAAAAAAAAAAAAAAAAAAAAAAAAGTGGGGTGCACACTATGGATGGCAGGAATGGGTCTGAAAAGGATCGAGTGCTGTAATCCAATCTGTGGATAAGCCTCAGAGAGCCAAAAGAAAGGGAAGGCCAAAGAAAGCCAAGACAGGCATTAAGAAATCAGATGCACAAGCAACAGTCATCCAGTTATGTCAGTATGAGATGGTCCAGCAAGGGGAGAGTAGTAGGGAGGGAGACAGGGATACCACAGACAGGGTTGAGTTTAGACTTTTGTCTCTAAGACAACAAGGAGCCAGACTGTCCAAAGGACCTGTCTTCAAGCAGGAGACTGATGGAAGGAAGATCATTCTAGGACTAAGAGAGATGACTCACTGAGTAAAGCCAGTGGGTTACTCTAAAACCCTGAGTGAGAGACACTGGCACACTTTGCCCAAGAAGTAGAATAGAGGGAAGAGGACTAAACAAGCATGAGGGACCGCTAAGGGCACCCAAAGGTGCATGGAGGCTTTAACTGACCACCTTAGCTGGTGATGTATCTCAGTTGGTAGAGTGTCTAATTGGTACACATGAAGTCCTGGGTTCCAGCCAGTGCGATCACAGAAACACATCTGTAATCTCGGCCTAGCACATCACCAACCCCAGAAGCATCCCAAGTTCACCAAGTCCAAGCAAGGACTCAGCGTTTGGCAGAATCCCCAAGAACTGGTAATACAACCCTCCAAGTTCCTCAGACAGGTGGGGCCCACTTAGAACCAAGTGCCTTCATTTTCTTTGCTTCTTGGACTGAAGCAGCCAGCATGGTAGACTGTTTATTCTAGAGGAACAACATTGCATTTTTTCCTTCACACGGGACATGACATCTGTCTACAAGTTAAAGAAAAAAAAAAGAATATGGGGTTTCAAGTAGTGGAAATGCCACAAATCCTCAGGATGTTTAAGAAAATCTTTTACATTTGTCAAACAGATCTAACTTCAGTAAACAGAGATATCTTAAGACATGATGCATCAAACAAGTACTCCAAAGTGTCAAGATATCTGGTAACCAGACTAAAGAGGTTGAAAATAGCATTGGACTGTGAGTCAGAAACTGTGGTGTTTAGCTCTGTCTTGTCACTAGTTGTATAAGAATTGTGCTCCCATGCCTTCACTTGAGAGAGACAGAATAAAAGAGCTTGTGAGTTAGCTTGATGAGTGTGTGGCCACCACACAGTTGCTGCAACAGAAAAGCGTTAGAGTGCTGGTTCAAATCACCTGTCTCCTTTGTAGCCAGTACACAACCTCGCACATCTTTCCCACATATTATCAGCACATCTTTTCAATTTTTTTTTTTCAGAAAGAAAGGTTGTGGGAGTGCAGGACAATTGTAAACTTGTGCCTGGTAAATTTTCCCATTTCTTTAACCATCCCAATTGTACTTTGCATCTGTAGGAAGATGAATACCATCTTCCAAAGCTAAAAAGTTTAGCGATGAGGAGAAAGATTGCAGCATCTTGGCATTTGTTTTGAAAAGCCCTCCCAGTTAAGTCACAGTGATTCACTCATGCAAATTCTATGTTTATCCTCTAAACCTTCTGTAGCATTTGAGTTTAAAACAGCTTCTCTTAAATGTTGATCTAAGATTTGGGATTAAAGTAGGCACACACCACCTGTCTTTAAGTTGGCATAAATGTTATAAAATGGGATGGCATACTTTTTCTAATCCTTGTCTCTAACCAGACCCATATGTAAATTTCACACAGTAGTATTTAGTAGCATAATTAATCCCTACTTTATGTTATGAGTAATATTTCCTATTCCCGACCCTGTGACGTCCTTTAAGAAGATCCATGTTCCAATTAGACTAGCCCATCGGCGCTCTTTTAATGAGCAGATTAATCATTCAGATGGGTACAACGGTGTCATCACAGGTTTTAAATATGATCATCTACATCCTAATGGTGCAGCAGAGCCTTGGCTTAGAGGGGAAAAAAAAGGTAGACAGAATTGGGGAGAGTTTCATTTAGTTCTCTATCTGGACCCATTCAAGATGCAGGGAACCTTGAGTGGTGCAGAGGGGCCGATTTGGGCAAGTCATCATAATCCAGTTCCCACCATTATTTCTCCAAGAAGTCACATTCATTGGCTCCCTCAAGGGCTTGCTGGCATGTGGAACTTAGAAGTGGAGAGATTTTTTTTTTTATTTCATATTTTCTTGGTTGTTCAGTACTTCCTTTCCAACTCCATGCTCATCTTCCTTTCTGTGAGAAAGGACTAGGAGACAAATTTGCAAATGACTTATTTATTTCACAAATTTATTTATTTACTTATATAGTTTGAGACAAGGTCTCACTATGCAGCCCTGACTAGTGTGGAACTCAGTATGTAGACCAGGCTGATCTCGAACTCACAGAGATCCTCCTGCCTCTGCTCCCAAGTGCTGGTATTAAAGTGGTGTGCCACCCCACCCAGCATGATAGCAGTTTGAAAATAAAATTTTGATTTTGGGGCAAGACTCACCTATGTTACTCAAGTTGCTCTACATAGATGTACAAGAGGACAAAGGAGAGAGAGGCAGGGAGACACAGGCACAGAGAGAGGGACAGACAGAGACAGAAAGAAAGGGATGGACACAGAGAAAGAGAGTGTTTCCAACAATGCCATGCCTGCCTTTCCACATGGGGTTAGAAAATATCTATTTATTTTTTGAAGCCTCCACATCCCCTCTCTATAAAAGGATTATTATAGCCAAATCTTATAGACTATCAGTTCTCTGGGCAAAAACTACTGAAAAATCTGTTCCCAAAGAAAAGTATCAAAAACAAGAATTTGTTATAAATCATTCCCCCTTACAAATCTATATTCGGTTAAATGGCGATTCACAAACCTAAGACACACAAACTAACACAGTCTTTCTTTTCTTTAACTGTTAGGGGTTTGTTGTAATCATTGCCATAAAAGCCACCTTTTCCCTTTGTGGAAGCTTTACTTTCATATCCAGCTTCTCTATTCAGGTAAGAATGTCTCACTCCAAACACAGACACATGTCTTGGTCTTAAAAATGAGGTTCAGTCACCTCCTTGGACCAGCAAGTCATGGTTATATTTTTAATACTAATTGCTCATGACCAATTTGTCTGCATCTACTTCCAAGGATGTGCTGCCAAGAACTCTCCAAAGACAACACCAACTTGAGCTGACAGCAAAGAATAGTAACGAGGCAGATATCAAATATATAATAGACATAATGGGGTGGTGCTGTTAATGTGTTCTGAGTACCCCAGGTTCATCAGGGGCATCTGTAATAACACCCCAAATTTCTGTGTCTGCACAGACTTAGAAGAAGAGGAGGAGGGAACAGAAAAGGAGGAAGAAGAGAAGGAGGAAGAGAAATTCTTTCAGGAAATAAGACATTAGGGAAAGGTACTGAAAGACCAAGGACTGTTCATCCAGTCAACTTGAAAATATTCTAGGTTCTTCACACATGGTATGGAAGTTACATCAACCCATCCTGAGTGGTTCCCTCTCTATTTCTGCCTAAGATTAAAAGAATGGAAGTGTTCTCATTTTCAAAAAGCAAAATAAAGCATGTTTCTGTCTTGAATCCAGAGCAGAATCCCTATCTATCCTTATTGTGAAATGCAGCCTCCTTTCACAATACATGAGTTAAGTCTTAGGTATGACCAAGACCTATTTCCTCTTCATAACTCTTACACCAACTTCCTGGTCTTTCTAGATATTTTCTGTCAAAATCTACTCCGGAAACTCACTAAAACACCATCTTCATGAAAGAGAAAGTATTGGTGTCTGTTTGGAAAGAGACAAGGAATTACGAGTTACATAGTTGCAGAATATCGACATGCTAGGATTTCCAAAAGCAGCTGGAGAGAGAAGATGGTTTTAACTGGGAAAGAATTGTATGAGGTATGTTAAGGGGAGAGGGAGAAGAGTTTTCCTGTCCCCCCGATTCCTGAATTATCATTTTGGAAGCGTCTTCAACACAGGTGCAACCTTGCACATGAATTTGCCATGAACAAACAAGTATTCAGCCAATGTTCTCTCAGGATGGCAACTTTTCAAAAAACTGTAAGAGGAACAGTTTCCAAAACTTGGGAACTTTAAGAAGTTTGTACACGAATTATACACAGACACTATTAAAGATGCAAACTTGTCTACCCGAGGGGTGGATGTGTAAATCTGGACCATTACTGAAATGTGGACAAAACATGAAACTTGAACATTCTTATCTTTTCTCCACTAATACCACATCATAGAGAAACATGTGTCAACAACTACAAATAATTGCAGGAAAATAATTAGAAATTAGTTCTAGATGTCGAAGGCAGAGCGACTCGCCTGATGCTTCCTCTGAGGACCCAGTCCAAGAAGAGTTAATCAAGCATAGCAGCTTCCTAATCAGAACAGTGAACTAATGATCCTATTTCAGAGTAATACCAGTCAGACCGAGCTCTCCAAAGGTAGTTAACATCCCATTGACGGAAGGGGATGGCAAGCCAAGTCCTGGCTGGGGTAATGCATCATTCATGCCCCCTCTCATCCTGACATTTTAACGTCATCTTGTTTTACTGTGTCGGCCTAACACTGCCACTGCTGGCAAATTAAACTGTGAACTTACAAAGTGGGTGGCAATAAATACAAATTATGAGAGTTCAAAAGATGTCCCTGGAGGTGCACAGCGAGATCTAGAATGTCTCTGGGTAGGGTTTTTTTTTGTTTTGTTTTGTTTTTTTTTTTTTTGTCACAGTACTAGTCAAGAGGCAATGTAGAACAGGCAGATTTAGAAACAGGAGAGAGATGGAGACAGAGACAGGGACAGTGGTGGGAAGGAGGGGCGCAGGGAGAGAAACAACTGGCTGGTGAAGAAAAGATTGTGGCAGTGAAGAAAAGCCACTTATCTAGGAAATGGACCTAGAAAAACCATGTAAATACCCAAAGTCTTGTACATATTGGTCTTTCACACAAATGGCTGCTTCAATCTATTTAGAAACTGGGCAAGGCTTTTTTATAAACTATCAGGTATTCTGGGTAAAATCCACAGTGAGAAAAGAGGGGTTGATGCAACAGGAATGTTGGTCGCTACAGAGTAAGTAAGATCCGATGCTCTGCTCCCACCTCCCCTCCCAGCCCAACAAAGGGGGAAAAGGCAGAAGAGGAAACTCGCTTCTTCTGGGGCTGTGGGTATAATACACTAGCGTGGGTGTCGCCTACAATCCAAATGCCCACAGTTTCTCAGGAAGCAGGTGTAGGCTGAGAAAGGAAACTCCCAGGGCCTCACGTGCTGAGCCTTTCCACATGCTTCCCCTGGACAGAGCATCCTCAAGCCAGGGAGAAGAGAATGAAAACGAGAGTGTGTCTACCAAGTCTGTAGACTTCCAAGGCCCACAGAGAGAAGCATGAACAACCCACATGAAGGACATCTGTCCTTTTTTTTTGGTGTTTTACTAATGTGGAAAATTTTTCAACTTAAAAATCAAATTAAATTAAAAGAGATCTAACAAGCACTGCAGACAAATATTGCATTTTTATATAGCCTAACGTAGAGACCTTTGCTCTCAATTTGGGCCGATTCCACTAATGAATCTTATAAAATGTTTTATCTGCCTGTTCCATGCCCACAAACCACTCACAGGAGACTTGGGAATCATCACTTACTTCAGAGTGCAGATATCAGTTGGGCCATATGTAACAACGGTCTGTTTATTTTTCCCATAAACCATTGGTTTCATAGAAACTCATTAGCATCACCTGTGTTAATTACACTAGCAAACCAATCAACAGCTCCTTCTTAATTAGGTTTTCTTTATTAAAGCCGGAAATTGCCAAGGAGACAAAAGTCACCTGGGGAAATTATGTGAAAAGGAGTGTTCATGCCAAGTTACACACTAAAATAATAATAAAATAGCCGGGTTTGTTTACAGCAAAAGGAAACAATATTAATATTCAAGGTCACTGGCACACTCTTTATTAATTATTCTCATCATATTAAATCGTGATAATTTCTTCTTCAAGAGGGTCAGCTTAGTGAAGGTCTTTATACTTCACTCTGACTGGTATCCATTTTTAACATCTGGTCAGTGGTTAGAGCTTGCTTGTTCCATAAACAGAAGCACCTACAGGCTACAGCAGTTGAGACTAATTTCACAAGCATATGTCCCAACTGTAACTTTAAATCCTGTATGTCAGCTAGCAAAGCTACAAGGGCATACAAAAATCAACTGTGAGAGGAAAAGACACACGGGTAGCGCTTGGAAGCTGAATTCCCCTAAAAGGGGAGAGGAAGAGGGACGTCCAGTCATGTTGTTCTCAGTTACAGGAGCTTTACAGTTGGGAGTGGAGGATGAGACGGAGAGAGTCACAGTGCTGAGACCACAAAAATGTGTGTGTGTGTGTGTGTGTGTGTGTGTGGGTGCCCATAGGTATGCTTGCCCACAACGGTCAGAGGTCAGTATTGGGTGATTTCCTTGCTCTGCACCTTATTTTTTGAGACACCGGACATCTAGACCAGCTGGCCAATGAGTCTCTGGAGTCTCCCATCACCATCTCCGAGCCCTGGAAATACTGACACATGCTGGCACTCCTGTCGTGTGCACAGAGGATCTGAACTCAGGTCCTCAGTCCTGTGTAGCATGCACTTAACCACTGAGCCATCTCCCCAGTCTCCAAAGGAGATTTCAGAAACAGATTCTGTCTCTATGATTTTGGTCAAAGTGTTAGAGTTGGCAGGAGTTTCCTGTTCTGGTCTTGTAGAGGTAGATAGGGAGGAAGGATGCTGAGCCACCTCTTAGGTCAATTTATCATCTGTGCATTGGGAATAACAATGCCTGAACCTGATTCTTGTAAGAAAAATAAGTTCATATTTAGATGGTAACTGGAGGAAGAAAGTCACTGAGTAACCATTTTTCCTATTTCCATAGGTAATGGGAAATAGCCTGCTGAAGGATGCCTGTGAGTTCTGATTCTGTGTAATTAGATTATGAGGGAAAAAGAAAGAAATTTAAAAATCAACTAGATTTAGAAGCTCGACTAACAAGAAAGCAAATAGCTAGCAAACATAAAAAGAAAAAAAGGAAAATTGCTTCGTAGCCTCCAACTGCAGGCCTCAGCACCTGTTCTCTCCTTGGGGTGACTTGGGTCACCAGGTATGTCCCCACCCCAGATCTGCAGAGGTCCAGTGAACAAACAAACAGAATGGAAGCCAGCTAGCCAGGCCTCAGATCTGCAGAGTCCAGGGAACAAACAAACAAACAGAATGGAAGCCAGCTAGCCGGGCCCCAGATCTGCAGAGGTCCAGGGAACAAACAAACAGAATGGAAGCCAGCTAGCCAGGCCTCAGATCTGCAGAGGTCCAGGGAACAAACAAACAAACAGAATGGAAGCCAGCTAGCCGGGCCCCAGATCTGCAGAGGTCCAGTGAACAAACAAACAGAATGGAAGCCAGCTAGCCGGGCCTTGCGACACAGGCAAACAACAGAAGAGAACCTGCCTCAAGTAGGTGGAAGGTGAAGACTGGTACCTGAGGTTATCCTCTGCACTCCACATGCCTGCATCCACACCCACTCCCACCACACTTCACACTTATACACACATGAAGGAGGAGGAGGAAGAGGAAGAGAAGAATTGCCCCTAAGCCTCCAAGGACCTCTTCCCGAAACAAACACTACAAAAGGCAAGGAAATCGCTTCTCGGCCTTTTGGCTATGATCAAGTGTAGTACAAAAGGCAAGGAAAAGGTGGCCAAAAGATCCCTTTTAAAAGATACTACACAGGACCTCAAAAAAAAAAAAAAAAAAAACCACCCTGGCTTCTCAAAGCCCATCAAGCCAACACCAGTCCGTATTAGCCTCTAAGAGCTAAGCCCTGGGGATGGCCTCCCACCTCCCCCTTGGCAAAGTCGGGGAGCATTTAAACTATTTTCAAATTGCTGCTAGTGTTGAGTGATTACTTTTAAGGCAAGAGTACAGCTCTACTGCTATAGAATAAAGCAGAAGAAGCGTGCTTACATACAGGAGTCAAGACGTCTGAATGTAGATATCAAAGTATGTCTCTTTCCTGATCAATTTGCTAATTGCCACAATGATCTTTAACCTTTCTCAGAGATCCACACGGGCTTCTCTAGTGAATGAAACTTCAGCCGACACAAAAGCCAAGGTGTGGATGCTGTGTCTGTGTGATGGGCTGGTGACCTTTGCAGGAAAGGTGCTTATCATGACAGGCTATTGTCTTCCCCGGTCACTGAAATCTGCATTCACAGCTGCTCTCTCTCTCCCTCCCTATCTTTCCCCTTCCCAGCTGGGCATCATGTCACTCAAGCCTCAGCTGACTTCTTTGCACCCTACCCATGGAGAGCAGACACAGTCTTGCCTATTTCGGTCGGTCAGTTGTCACTTAGCTGGAAAGATAGTTAAGGGGCAACGGAACTGTAGACATGAGATTAGAATGGAAGACCTTTAATGAATGAAATGGTTCTATTCTGACAACAACCTTTATGAGTCAAGGTCCTTGTGTGAAAGAACTTTACACAGAAGCCATTCTTTAAAACACACACACACAAAAAAAAAAAAAAATGAATTGCAATGGTTTTAAGGTTTTACTCAGCAAATTCTGACAAATTTTGGCTGTCCAAGTGAATGACAAATAAAGAAGAAGGCAGTGTCCCCAGCTTGCTCAAAGTAAAATCCTAGAGCCTTATATGACTCACAGGACCCAATAAATGAATGCATGATGCTTCCTTGCATTCTTTTATCTCTCTATTCATCTCCTCCTTCTCTCAACAAGATATTCTTTTATGTCCTACCACCCTCAAAACAATATCTTCACACTTTTAACTCTCCATTCCATCATTACCACCTCCTCAGGGATTTCACTGACTTTCTTAACCATGTTAAACAGCTAGACACACACACACACACACACACACACACACACACACACACACACACACATACATACATGTGAACACACATGTGCCCTCACACACAAAAACACACACTCACAGCCAAGTATATAGTTTCCTCCCATTTATGAGTTTATCATCTACTGGGGTTCATATTTGTGCATGTGGTTTCATATTTAATGTCTGAACTCTATGACCCCCAACTCCACTTGTTATAAGTCATTTAAAAAAAAATGACACCCAGTGTCACTAAATTCCAAGACTCTGGCACAAAGAAAGTATGCAATAAATATTTGCTAGTCCAGTGAGGCAAAACATGTATTCTCTGAGCACAAATTCATTCCTACACTATTCTAAGCTAAGTTTCTCATAAAAGCCTTCACAATTCTTACTAGTAAGTGCAGTTTTCATATCTGTGTTTATTAGCACTGTTGACATCACATAAATACCATCAAACACTGCTACTATCTCATACTCCAAGGAGACCTGCAAATGCCCACATCTTACAAACCTGATCCTCATCCTGAAAGCATTTCAATCATATTCCCATTCATTCCTGGCTCTTCTGGCCCATTTGCCCACGTGGGTGTTTTCAAATCTTCAGAAGCCCCAAGGGCACAAGTGCAGCTTATTCTCTTTCTAGTTCTTATCCCAGCAAGGTGATGCATTCAAGAAGTATGAGCCAACCAACAAATAGTTGCCCTAGTCTTTCTTCTCTCCAGCTACGTGGATGGGGTGGCAGCCTCTGTGTCAGAGAGCTGGGTGAAATCAAAGCCTTGTTTTTCAAGGAATGTGAACTTGAAGCTGAAAGTCTGGCCAAGCCACCCAAACTTATGGAGAGCAAAGTTCCCAGTCTCAAGTAAGCTTAGGTGGAGTTTCTGATATTTCACACTCTGGAATTTCTCAATTGTCACTTGAGAGGCTCTACTAAAATCCACAGCTTGGAACTACATCCCTTTGATGATGAGCCTAAATCTCTACCATTTTGCATAATATTTTCAAGTTTATTGGTGAGAGGGAAAAAAATCCTCATTGGAAATAAACACAACTTAGAGATTTTCTTTGTAGACAGTCTCTTGAATACATACACATTATCTCCCTGATAGGCGATAATGGCTCTTTAAGGCGCTGTCATGATCAATCGTAAAAATACATATTTAGAACACGTTAAAATGTGTGTATTATAAAAATGTTTTTAAATGAAAACTATTTACCCAAAAGACTATAATGGTTTGGAAGAGTATTTTGTAAATCCATACTTGAGACTTTAAGGGAAAAATAAAAGATTTCTGACCTGGGAGATCATAAAGACTTTACTGAAACCATTAATGTTTATTGTCTCTCAAGACCTAAAACATGTTGCAGGGAACATGTTTCCAAGCCAGAGAAAAGAAAAAAAAAAGGAAAAAAGAAAAAAGAAAAAAACTAGCCCATCTTCTAACAAAGAGTCTTCCATGTGCCATTCTGTCCTGTCCCAAAGGCTGACAGACACCAGTCCATTATACTAACTAATGGCACACTTAGAAGAAAACGCCATCCAGAGAGGCTAGCCTGGGGACTTTGACTAATGGGTACTGTCTAATGGTCAAAGACCCCATCAGCTCTGGTCACCGACAAGACTTGCTAAGAGTACTGCATTAAGACATTGGTCACTGGGGGAAATCTGATAGAATGAACTGGAACTTTATCCCTTTTTATCCCAAGTCCCATTCTGGAGAACAAAAGATGAATGACATCACGTGAAAACCTAGTCTCCTAAACCTCCCATTCCTCCTCCTGCAGTCCAGACTCAAACAAACAAACAAACAAACAAACAAACAAACTCCCTGACAATACATCTGAATAAAGACTGAAGGCTCACACTGGGGGCCAACTGCTAACTGTTGGCTGCCTTTCCCCGGTCAGAAAATGAGATTTGTTTTTAATAAGAAAAAAAATTCAGGTCTGGTAACTAGTAGAAAAAAAAAATGGATCATTCCTAATATTTTAACTTCTGTATAGTGACTTCATATTTTTCCAGAGTTTGGGGATTTATAAGAAAGAGAAGAGTTCAGGATAGAATAAAATAAAGGGGTGGGGGGGGGGAGAAGAGAACAGAGAGAGAGAGAGAGAGAGAGAGAGAGAGAGAGAGAGAGAGAGAGAGAGAGAGAGAGAGAAAGAAGAAATTGGGAGGACTCTGGGAATCCAGGCACCCCTAATACTACATGCCAAACACCAGCCTGCCGCAAAATGTCACAGGCAACGTATAAACAGAAGTTAAAAAAGGAACCACAGTCACATGAGAAACACGGCTGGACATAAGCACGTGGGTCTGGAATTAAAAAGGGCCTCCTGGTGCAGACACAGTTTTCATAGTTTTTCTCCTTTAGAATTCACAAATCTCTGCTGTGTTTCCTCAAAATCTTTACCTCGCAGGTCTGAACAGCCAGCTGGGTTTGATTAGGGCAGCCACACACCCCTGTAACCGTGAAAGGGATTCTGAGTTGGTAGGACTCGGCTTTACAGCCAAGGAAGTTAAGTCCCTAATAGTTAACGAAGAGAGCAGATTTTCTTCTCACACCTGAAACAACCTGCCTTCCTCCCGGAGCCTGTCCAATAGCCTGTCTCAGACGGCAGATGGACACAGCTAAGAGCTCCTTCACAGCTAGGCTTTCATTCATTGTCGAGAACAAATCAAATGGGTCCTTTTTATGTAACACATGAGTTAGGCTGACCCAGAGATTCATATATAGCCAAGTAGTGGTTCATTGTGTTGGCTTTTCTCCCTTCCCTGAAACGTTACAGAAAAGAATCTAAATACTGGAGGGTCCCTAAGCCCCTTGATGAGAGTACTTAGCTCACATCAATGGTAATGGGACTTAAACCTAGGCATTTGAGACAGAATGGATTTCTTTGTCGGGTACTTTCCTTCCCCCTACTTGATTTCACACTAGCTATGTGTGCAAACCCATAATAAATCACAGGGAATATAAAACACACTCCACTCCCTCCCCAAGTTGGCCTAGGTCATTTATCATTCTGTAGATTTCAAAAGGATGGTAGTGTTTTTATTGCAAAGGCCTTGTCATTACAGAAATGAGAAAAGAAATTATTGATCACAATTAGATAGTATATTAGCAAGCCCTGATGCCTGTGTTGCTGAAGGTTTCAACCTACATCATTCTTCCCTCTGTTAAAATTCTGGACAGCAATTTCTGTTATGTTGGAATAACTGGTATTAAGTTCATAAAATGTAACCTAAAAATGTAATTATATAATTTGCCATGCCAAAAGCATTCTGGTCAATATCTCTGAGACTCTAATATTTTCAAGTTCTATTAATGGTCTCATATCACAGTACTGATTAAAGAAACATTTTGTCTTTTCATCTGGATGGAATGGCCAGTGTAATCACTGAGGCATAGACAGCTAAAATATTTATTACTGAGTACACCTTGGTTCAGGCAGTGAATGTCAATTTAGGTGTGGAAAGGTACAGTGAAACTATCAGCTCGATCCAGTTTGGGGTTCTTTGGATGCTACTGGGGTGATCATTTCAAGCCAAGCAGGAGATGTTGAAATCTACTCCTCCCTGCAACACACACACACCCTACACACACATGCACGCATATACACAAGCTCCATTGGAGAGAAGGCCTTTTCAGGTTTCGAACCAGTCTTAAAATGATAAAGATCGTCATGGAACTAGGGTCAGCCAACAGAGACGTGCCTAAAAAAGATTAGCCACTAAGTGAATGTAAGCCAACCTACCATTTCTGCTCAGCAAACTGATGTATGAACCAAAAACCTCTCCTTTTCCCACACAGAACACACATTCTCTGATTTATCACTTGTAAGAGACCTAGCATCCCATTCGATTTAAATAACCAAACTCAGGATTGACAAGCACCTAGAGAAGGGTTTCTTCAACTTAGCCACTGAATGTTATTTCTTTCACCAAACTGCGATCTTATTTTTTTAGCTTGGGAACCTAAAGACTATCAGAAGGTGTTTTGAAATAAATAGCACATTTCTGATCATTTTTTCCCCTGAGAATGGAAAAGGTATGAAGGTATGTTCTCTCAATGGGTTATTTAAGAAGAAAACATAGAGACCTATCAGTTCAGGTCTATTAGCATGGTGGTCTACCCTGTAACATACCATTTATAAAGTTACCTATGCTGTGGTGTTCCAAAGCAACATATGAAGAGTGGTAAGGAGTTGGCTTTGTTTGGGGAAATATGCTCTGTGACTTGGTTTTTAAAAAAAAAAAAAAAAAAAAATACACCAGGCTGACTCCCTAGTGGTCCTCTAAAGGAACTCCTCTTTACAGGAGCCTCAGAGAGGCCTCTTTCTCCATAATGAGCATTGCCCTATGAAGCATGGATGAATGTGTGTTTATAGAACACACAGCACAGAGGCTATGTGGCACATCTGTCAGATACCAAGGCACCTCAGTGGGCACTTGCATAGTTTCCATTCACAGTATTCTGAATTTTTTGTTACACATATATATTATTCTTTGAACATTTCATTCAAGTACATAATTTAATTTTATCTTATCAACCACCTATTCCCGTTAGGACTGTCCATCACACTTATTTATCACACTCCCAACTCTATTTATTTATTCATTTATTTATTTAGCTATCACGCTGAGCCCAGTTAGTGTTGTCCATATGAGCATGGATGTGAGGTCATTCACTGAGGCACAGGAACTTCCTAATAGCCAAAATCCTAAAGAGTGACTCTCCCTCAACTTCTCCTTCCATCTCTTTATCATGTTTCTTTTCCTCTAGACAATACAATGTCTACGAGCACTAAGGAATGTGCAGCTTTTAGATGTAAGAGTTAAGCTAGAAGAGGGTTTGGCCACACATACGTTCTGTCTCTGAGATGGAGAGGCAATCACTCTCCTGCTTCTGGAACTCTGCTTTTCCCATAGTGAGCACTGTTACAAACACTAACGATGGCACGCTTATAAGACACCCAGGAGGGCCAGAGAGATGCTCAGCCTAGAAGTACTTGTCACCAAGCCTAAGGATCTGAGTTTGATCCCCGGAACCCACGTGCTGGAAGAAGAGAACTGACTCCTGAAAATTGTCTTCTGACCTCAACACACATCATGGCACACACATGTACATATGCATACATACACACAGAGAGATAGATCAATGTAATTAAAACAAGTTTTTAAATTAAAAGAACCTAAACCCCGCAGTGTGGAGGTTAGAGGGAACACACCATTCTGAGTCTACTAGTTATGAACCAAAGGAGTCTGGGGCCGCAGGCCATTCTGCCTTGGGGAGGAAGGATGAACAGGAGAAAGAAGTGCAGACAGAGGCTACAGGGAGGGGAAATGGGTGATTCCAGCTCCCAAATCAAGTGAAACCGCCAACCTTGTCAATCCAGATGGTCAGACAAAGGGAAGAGGCTGGCCTCAGACCCTTCCGAAGTCTACCCATGGGTTAACTGGCATCTCTAATACTCTTCACCTAGTCTGACTTGACAGATGCTAACCTTAGCTACTGAGCGAAGACAGGCTGATGGGCCTTGGCCGTACAGAGAGAAAATTTTTGATGCTTCTCACTTATGACATGATTGATTTCCTTTCAGCAGCCCTTCACTTTGGGAAGTGGCGAGGGCTGGCTCACTGCGCCCCGGTGCGCCCTGACCCCCGACATGCGGCCGCTGTGAGGCTGGAAACCGATGACGGCAGAAACCTAAAAAATCAATAGGCCCTGTCAGTCAGGGGCGAGTCGGACGTCTTTTAAAAACCCAATCACGACATGCATTCGCTGCGTGGTGTGGATCCACTGCACACTTGAGAACACAATGAATTTCCCTCTTCCCTGACTTATTTATTTATTTGGCACTGCTTTGCACTTCTCCCTCTGAGACAAGAAACCCGTCACCTTTAAGTTAGCCAGAGAATGGGGCAAGTGAGTCGCAAGGTTGGATTTTTGTGATTTTTTTTTTTTAAACCGGAAAAATTCCCTGGAAACTATTTGAATAGCATGGAATAAATAGAGCACGTCACCACTGCCAACATAAACAATGACATCATTTTTTTCTTTTTTTACATTATCTGGAAAGAATTTAGATATGACTTTTAAGTCTAAAAAACCCATGAGGTCAAAACTGCTTAATAGCTTAATAAACTTGATTAAGGAAAAAACTATTGTTTAATTTTTCTTTCGGGGCTTCTTTAAGTTGAAAGAATTAAAGAGAGGCATGCATGCATGCATGCATGCGCGCGTGCACACACACACACACACACACACACACACACACACGTGCACACATGCTCACCCAGAGTCTGGTGCTCTCTGCTGAGGAACAGCAGGGACTAAGGATGGTTCAGTTACCAAGCAGGGTCAGAGGAATATTCTCCAGTCAGTGTGGAAGGAAAATCAAATCTGCATCCTTTCTATCCTTTCTCTGGGAGACAGGCAAGGCTCAGGATGGCATTTAGCTTCTCCGCGATCTGAGCCAGGGGTGGGTAGTGGGGGTGGAGGGCGGTAAATACCAACTGTGACAAACCACCAAGATAAGACAAAGACCATCAGCTCAGCTAGAAGGTTGCTGTGTAGAGAAAGGAATGGCTCCACACTGGCACAAACAGGAGAGAAAGGAGGAACTCGGAGCCTGGAGGAGAGCAGAAGATGCCATAAGGACCGGTTATTATAGTAAGAACTATAGGAAACCATGTTTCAGAATTCCTGACATGCTTTTTCAGGTATGCATACGGACAGGTATGTGTGCGTCTTAAAACCGGCCCCAGTAAAGATCCCTACATTAAAAATAAAACAAATAGAGGGGGGAAAAAAATCTGTGTTTGAATTCCCAAACTAAGCCAATTAAAGGTTTCTTTATGGCTGGAAACCTGACAAGCTACAGTTTCCCCCTGTTGCAGTGGGGGTGTGTGTTTTAATGTAATATTAATGAGCCAGGATGGAGGGTCATAAAAAGTGATAGGTTTTTGCGATGGTAAATTATAAATCGGTATTGATTTTTCCCGGCACTAATGCAGCCAGCTTATTGTAAGACACCACAGGCAAAGTGCACTTTATCAGATTAGACTGGGGCCAGTATCAAATATACATGAGAAAGAGGATGCATTTGTGAGTTAGACTAGACTTTTCTTCCCTAACAATGCATACAATTTTTAAGGAAAAAAAAAAAAAGACCAAGAATCCTGGGAAATTCATTTTTTTTTTCCAAAGCAAAAACTTCCAGAATTATTGCTCTTGGGACAATTTGTTCCAAAATGAATAGATGGTGGTAACAACACCAATTACATTATGAATGGTTTTGGTTAAAGGCGGTTCTAAGTTTCTTGCATTACTTTGTAGCTCAGGTGGGTACCCACATGAAAGGGGCACGCATGCTCGGGCTTCTTCATTGCCCCCACTGCTAATATGCCATTACTCTCCCAATGCCCACTTTGGGGGTGCAGGGGGTAAGAAAGTGTGGTTTCTGAATGCCTAAGGATCCCCTTCCAATGGTATCAGCATCCTGAGGACTTCAGGAGCTACTTTGATGGCGATATTTAGCTAAAGTAAAGAAGTCAAATCAGCAGACAGATGGAGATGTTATTCTGTCTCCTCTCAGAGGTGGGTCGGCATCCTCATCAATAAAGTCCTTCCCTCTCTCTCTCTCTCTCTCTCTCTCTCTCTCTCTCTCTCTCTCTCTCTCCCTCTGCCTTTTGTTCTTTGAAGGGACCTCTCCTCCAGCTTTGTGAGGAATGCTAGCAGAGCTGTTTCCAAACACTTCCCGACTTCTTCCTAAAAGCTGCTGGCACACACTCTATCAAAATCTGCCACTTTCCTCCCGGCCTGTGCAGAGACTGTGCCTGCACCACGTGATGGCCAGCCGTGCCCAGCTCCTAGGCCCGGTGCTCAGCCAAGACTTCTCTCTCTGTATCCATAGCAAGAACAGGAAACCAGCACATTCACTCGCCCCTACCAAAAAAATGGTCTTTTTTAAGAAGTCAGGGAGAACATGTGTTTATTGACAGTTCATTAACAAACATCAAGCCCCCTGCAAGCTGTTTACCAAGGGATGTGGTGAAGTGTAGAAGTGTGAATATAAATAACTAACAAAGGGAAAATGGGAGTAAACATCTCAGGGCAGTTCCATTGCTGATACGTTCTGAGCCTGTTTTCTTTTTTGCTAGATTTTTTTTTTCTTTGAGGGAAATATAATGTTTCTAAAGGTCTATCCATGGCATACGGGACAGTTCAAACAATAGGTGTTTGTGTGCTAAGTAGCATCTAGAATATTGAAATAAAACTCTAAAAAAGACTTGTGATACTATTCCTTCTCAATTGCCTACATAAAGCGATTTAAACAAAATTTGCCTAAAAGGAAAAATAAGCTAGTGAGTTCCATCGTAATAGGGTGAAGGCTATAATATCATTGCTTATTTTGAAAATATGAAAGCTGTTCAAAACCACAGCAAAAGCTCACAAAAACCAGGCCCCAGTCTTGAGGAGCATAAAATCTAAGTTAGGGGCAAACCAAATCAGCAAAGAACTTGTACTACTCAATAAGGTGTTTCTCATTTGTTACATCAATACTCAAAGTGGGCCATACGGAATGAGGGTAGCTAACTATTTCCAAATGTTTGAAACAAAATTTACCCTATAATATCCTTGCAACAAAATGACTCCAGGAATTACAGAAATGAGGGCAAACGTTTTCAGACAAGAACAAATCAAGTCAAAACCTAATAAAGCCAAAGGAAATTACAAAAATTAAAGGTTGTTTTCATGGGAGTTTAATCTTTACATTGAGAAGTGATCTTTATTGTATATCAAATCAATACTTTCTTTCTTACATAAAATAGAAGCATACATGTTTACCTATTCTCATTTAAATTTATTAGGGATGCCAACATCCTCATCTGCATTTTTCATAAAATTGTACAGTGGTTCTCTCTGCTTTAGGGGTAAAGCTAATAAACAAACACATAAATTAATGTATTTTAATTAAATGCTATCCCATGAAGTAATATTGTACACTACCGCCTAAAACAAGAGCAACTTTCTTACTTAAGATCAAGTACAATATTAAAATATTAAAACTCATTAAAAATTAATTTAAAATACTTTATAAATGTTTGCATACTCTGAGTTCTGTGCTTTTTAAAGGCTTTTATGTGGTTGTTGTATATATGATGCAATCCACGGGCTCTGAGCAAACAGTCCAGAAAGGACTTCACAGAACTACATTCAAAGACCTGAGTCATTTGCTAGTTTCGTTTGAATTATTTCATTAAAATACCACTACTAGAATTTTATTCTTTCTGGGAAAAAAATCCTAAAATGTGTGAGGTACACACGCATAACAGGACTGAATGATGACTTCAAATCATTATTGTAAAAATCTGAGGTCCTTGATTCATGATCTAGCTGAGTATGGTTCCTGACTGTGTAGTTCTTAAGTTCCCTCCAAGTTCACTCAACCAGAACCTATCTAAGTGCCTACTATGTGCCTAAGATGAACTACAGATGTGAGTTTTTTAATTGTTAATTTATAGCTTAAGGAAGAAGATTCAAAATAAGTCACAACAGCCAAGATGAAACTAAGGTAGACAGGTTTAATATGGTCGGAAATAGTTCTGAAAAATCTTAGGTCAAACAGAGAAGTGCATGGAGATAATCACTAGTGAATGTAAATTGGTTAACATCTATTAAGTAAATATTAGCAGCTACAGTTGTTATTGATAGTATTATTTACACAGAAAGGCTCAAGCATGCAAAGATTGACCAAAGCTTAAAATCAGAGGAGAAGGGATACTGGAGCAAACTTTATATTCAAATTAACAGTGGTTTACCGAAAGACCACTATAAGTGTGACAGTGGGATACTAAGATCAACAAGGTTAGGCTGAGCTATCTGAGGATCAGAATGTTGTCTGCCCTATTTCTTAGCACACTGAAGACATTTGGTAAATATTTATCAAATGAATAAATTAATAACAAAACAAACATTCATACTGACAAGGTATTTGCAGTCTAACTTTCTATCCTTGGCATTTTCTATCACAAGTCCAGCTTGCTTTTTTAAAAAAAGCAGCCCTTCAAAAAGTAACTTAAAATATATACAATCAGTTGACTTGGAGAACGTAATCCCATTGGTATTTAAGGGGAAAGATACAGATTGTGGCCTAATGAGGATCAAACTTCCACCCAGCATGTTGTGTACTAACAAGAATCAGTCTAGAAGTAAATCAGATCTAGTACATGGCTAGCAACTATGAAGTCCTTCTGGTCAGGTCTCCTACTCAGCCTGCTCTGTCACCATGTGGGACAAAGCCAGAGCAGAAGCTGCTGCTGCTGGCCCCAAGCCCCACACCCCCACTCCACCCTTGCCTTCATTTAAGCAGCCCTGAGTATCCATCTCTACAGCTTTCTGCTCTACCCTGCCTCTCTCAGCTTCATGGCAGAATCCTTGTCAGAAAAATGTCAGCTTCTCATTTCAATCAAATTACTGTGAAGGCCCAGAATGTGGCAAAATAGCACCAGGATTCCTGTGGTAGCTGGCCTTGGGGTGGGGGGGAAGGCCATATCTTTCATTACGTTGAATTTCTTAGTAACCTGAAGACATGAAAGAATAAAGGAAAAACGGACCTCAAGGATGCCTGTAGGGGTTGGTATACACATGTGGGTTTTGAAGAGATAAATTCAGTTGGCAAGCTCTCTGAAAGTGTGGCTGGTTTGGCATTTCCAGTATGACTGCTTCCCAACACAAGCTGAGCCCCACTGCATCCAGGAATGGAGGCAACAAGCATCTGTTTCCTATATTGGTAAGATGTTCTATAGAGCTGTATCAGTCCTGGGGTGATAGGAACTACAGAGCAAACTGAACTAATTAAACAATAAACTCAAAGACTATCTACCTTCAATACTGTTTGAAGGTGCATTTAATTATTGTGTGGCTGCAACAACATGAAAAAGAACATACCATTTACATAAATGTATCCAGAGGTATTGACCAGAAGACTGAGCCTCCCATAGGCTCTGATGTCTTTGAGAAATGAAAAGGAATACAAAGACATTTCAATTTGGAAAGTGAATGCTCCATCATAGGTAGAGGGAGGAGAGTGGTAGGAATGCAGAGGCAATGACCAAACCTAAGAGGTTGTATTCAGCCAAAGTCTACAGTGAAAAGGCCAAAGGCCTGGATTAGCCTTGAAAGCAAAAATAACTATGTGGGACTATTTCAGTGCTTTATCTGAGGGAATCTATTTCTGCAAAGTAGGTGTGTGTGTGTGTGTGTGTGTGTAGAAAGAGAGAGAGAGAGGAGAGAGAGAGAGAGAGAGAATGAAACTATGTCTCTTTGAACAAAAAGAAATACAACAATAATAAGTAACACTAAAATGCTGGTTTCTTTTATAACATTTTTAACTGATTAGGAGCTGATATCCCAGGAACATCAAAAGCCTCCAAATCAGACCTATAACCTAAAAGATAGGATAGCAGCATCTGTCCATTCCACTCTCTGGTTTAGTTGGGGCCACTGCCTACAAAGTCCCTAATATACCAGTAGAAACCCCAACTGTTAATGTCAGCCTGTCCACCTGACATGAGACTGATTTCTTCAGTGTTGTTTGCAACCACTGAGGTTCCTTGGGTTTCGTTAACCTGTATCTTTCAAGTCTCTTGTAGGATGCCTGACTTCAAACTTTATTTCTCATTGTGTTTTCTTGCTTTCTTTTTAATATTTTGATGCTTGACTGCTTATAGACTGCTTTCCTTAATCTATAACTGCCTCCATCATCCTTTAAGGGCAAGCAAGGTAGTGCCAATGAACTGTTCTGAAGAATTAATTTTAATGGTCCAAACACATGAGCTTTAAAAGTAACATCACATCACAAAGTGAGGACATTGTTGTTAGTATTTTTAATTGTTGCTTTTCGATTTTCTTTCTTTTTAAAAATACGTATCTTAGTATTTTAAAATTGTTTGGATGTATGCGTCTATGTGTGGATGTGTTGCATATGAGTGCTGGTGGCCATGAAGGCCAGAAGATCCCCTGGAGCTGGAATGTAAGTGGTGGTGAGCCACCAGATATGCATGCTATGAACTGAATTCTGGTCCTCTACAAGAGCAGCATGTGTTCTCAAGCACTGAACCATCTATTCTTCCAATTTTTTCCTCATTGTTCTGATTAAGTCCACATAGGAGCACAGGAGTTTTAGCCTGGTGCTGTCTGTTCTTGAACACTTCCCTCTTGCTGGCCTCAGAACACTAGCAGGTTGCACACCCAGATCCAGTATGACAGTGTTACATGCAATCATTAGTACCCTTCATTTACCCTGGGTGAGCCTGAACCACTGCTTTCTGTAGCACTGTGGAGTTTCCCCAACTCAAGGTTAAAGATCAAGTTAATATACTTTTTTTTAAATACTAGGAATATGAGATTATATCCAAAACTTCAGAAATGGTGTGATAATTGTACTTGCACAGAAAGCCTGCTCTAGACAAAGCACACACCCAATTTCTTGGTGGTAGGTTGCCAATAGCCAGCACTGTGATTATATGAACATCACTAGACATCACTTGCTGTCCAGAAGGTGACAACATTAGCTACATGTTCTCAACCTTGCTACACTGTAATCACCTTAGAATCTGTCAAAAAAAAATATGCCAGCATCTGGGCTCTATCTCAGACTAATATCTTCACATATCTGAAAGCAGAGAGGAGACATTAGTATTCCCAGAAAGTATAATCAAGGGGAAGCATGGGGAACTTAATTGCCCAAATCTTTCACTAAAAAAAAAAATAATTTTAAATTCAAAAGTGTGCTCACTCCTTGCTCTTAATTTTTAAACTGTTTTCATTACTTTTATTTTTACTTTATGTATATGAGTATTTTGTCTGTAGATATGACTGTGTATCATGTGCATGCCTGGTGCCAGAGGAGGCCAGAGCAGGGCATAGGATCTGCTGAGACTAAAGTGACAGGTAATTGTGAGCAGCCACATGGGTGCTGGGTATTGAACCTAGGTCCCTTGGAGGAGCAACCAGTACTCCTAACCATGGAGCCAATTCTCCAGCCCCTGCTGTCTTATTTTTAAGTTCTCTTCTTTTCTTTTAAACATCTGGAATCACTTGGTCTTTCTGAATTTTGCTGATGTAACCGCTCCCAAGTCACCATTATCTAGAAAAGCCATTAATGGGCTGTTTTTCTATACCTCAGATCAGTAATAAAGCCACCAAAACAGAGGCATCGGGAGGCCTGGAGAGATGGCCCGGACTGCTAACTCCTAGCTTGTTGTCTGGGAGAATAGAGAACAAGGAAGGGACAGTCCCTTGATCTGGAAGCCATTGGGTGCACTGAAGTTTAGCCCCTAAATCTGAGAGTGAGCAGTACTGTGTCACAAATATTCCCAGAGATTGAGGGCCCAGCAAGGGCTGTGGGCATTAACTTAAGGGCTGTTGTTCACTTACCACTTAAGCCCCTTCATCAATAACTCCTTACCCCAGGAATGGCCCATCAGCAAAGCCATTCCCAGCAGCCTGCCTCTTTCATCCAGTAGCGAACTTAGGTCAGAGGGCAAAAGCCTGATAAATGCTGAGCCGCAAACCAGCGCATATCCCCTGGCCTCTGTCTCCTCCTCCAGATTAATTAAGATATAACACATTTGCCATCCACTTCTCTCCAACATCCCTTTTTAATCTCTTCCATCCCAGGTCAGTAGTAGGGGTAGGGGCGACAGAGGGTGAGTAGTGAGTGACTGCGGGCAACAGACCTGGACAAACTTTTTTAATTAAAAAGAGTCACTTCTGTCCCCTCTTCTAGCTCTCTAGATGACTATGGTGGCTCTCTAGCAGGGGCCTCAAACTCCAAGCCCTGTAGATACCCTTAGAAATGTTGTCTCTCTGTGTAGAGAGCAGCTACAGTCAGTGACAGCTAACAGTGGCCGGTCAGGAGAATCAACTCAGGATTATAGAGTTTTCAATTATGTAAGAAAAGTCAGATCTGTAAGCCTGAATGTAAAGTCTGATTTTGTGATGTTGGCATCTAACTCACAAGGTGTTATTGGTTGGTTGGTTGGTTGGTTGGTTGGTTGGTTGGTTGGTCGGTCATTTTGGAAACAAGTCTTTCTCTGTGGTCTAGGCTGACCTGGGAGTCACTATGTAGCCCAGGCTAACCTCAAAATCCTGATTCTCCTGTTTCATTCTCTGAGTTGGTAGGATTACAGTTTCGTACCACCATACTCAGTTCAACTTTAAAAGAATATGCTGCAGACGAAACCAAGAATGTTTTTGAGGAATAAACTAAGACGGGTAGCTGTTTTGGAGACTTAACTAAGTAAAGAGTTTGAAAGAAAGAGGAACAGGAATTTGCCAAATTGAGATCCCAGTTCAGCAATTCAGTTATCATTCATGAAAATAAAGACTCTCACCACCATTTCTATAACATTTCACGTGTTCTTCTGCTCAACAGCCCTGAGTCTATGATACTATAAATTCCAGCAAATTTTCTCAGTTTTCTGGGGATCAGTTTTTTCCTCTGTAAAATGGAGACAGCATTGCTATCTCCTGCAATGCTCAGAGTGGGTGATGAGCCATACGAAGGTGTACCATAGAGCCTGGAGTAAAACACACTAGGTTAAGTTTGAGTCTTATGATTGCTTTATTACCCTTACTGTTCCTTGTCTCTCCTTATGTTCAGCCCTATACCTGTAGCCATAGAATCCTAACACTCCTTTGAGCTTCAAAATCATTCTTAAGTTTTAAAAGGCTTTTACCACCCTTTGTTCACTTGATCGTGCCAACAATATGGTGAGGTGACAAGGTAGGCAGGGCAAGGAGATGAGAGAATGACAGTCCAAAGAGGCTCAGAAGGGGTTCCAAAGTTACCCAGGTAGACACAGGTACTATAACCCTGTGGTTTCTTCTTCTTACTAGACATAGCAAGGAGGATGTGAATGGAGAAAACCACTGAATGGAGAAACATTGCATGTGTCTGAGGGAGCCTGAAAATTTAACAGGGATCATAACACAACTAACTGCCCAGGAAAAAGATCTATGAACAGTTCTGAAGAAACATAAATGAGCTGGAATTAATACACTGCAAAGTCTGTGGATAAATACTTGAGGGTGAAAATTATTAGAAAGTCAATTATTAGCATAACTGTAGACTGAGCTAGTGAAATAAGGACTTCCTTGTGGAGGACAATCAAGAGTCTCTACCATGTGTGTCCCAGCCTTGCTAGGACTGGAAGTAGAATCCTCTGTCTCTGGAGAATATTTTATAACATGCACAACTGAATTGTTAAGTACCATACTTCTAGCATCTAGCACATCATCTGTCTCATTGTAGGGGAATGGATGAATGGGTTGATGGATGGATGGATGGATGGATGGATGGATGGATGGATGGATGGATATCTGTGCTCACAAAGACAGATGGAGCTATAAGGCTATCTGAAGTGGGAGGAGCCCATTCTCGTGAAGTGTTCAGTGAATGGGTACCAACTGAAGCAATGGAAGGCTTTGAACAGGGCCCATTGCTCTTTTGAGCCAGCCTCCTGGAACACACCAATAATAATACAAATATAGCCCAGTGTGATGGCTGTGAAGATTGCCCCTCTCTGAGTCAAGCGAGAGATATCTATTCTAAACACTGTGATCCACTTCTCTCCTTCTGGCTCAGACTTGAGCAAAATATAACAAATGGAATTATCACCAAGAGAAAGATAATAATTTTTTTGAATCTTCAAAGGGACATTCTCCCTTTGTCCCATCAGCAGCTTCATCTCCTGCATCCATTTCTCAGAAAATTCTGGCTTCCTGGGTTTCTTCCGGCAGCCACTGGTCCTGCCTGTCATAGACTCAGGACAGCTTCTTTGCCCTAGAGGGACATGGATGAAATGTCTGGCAAACTTGACAGCCTCTCAGTCACACCTCAAAATAAGTGTAGATGCCTCGCTTTCTGGTACCCAGCGAGTCTATCCAGTCACCTCCAACACTATACTGAGCTACAAATGTCAATATCACTGCATCCAGAAAGTGGCTGCCTGCTCTCCTCTTCTTCCAGCAAGAAACAGAAAGGGCCAAGGAACAGAAGGCTTTCTACAAGGCTCCTTCTCCATCTCCGTCAGAGCTCAGCTTCCGGGTTCTTAATGAGATGTACAGCGGAGTCAAATGAGGACTGCTGGGGATGGCTGCTCCTGTGCCTATGATGGACAATCTCTTGTCAGACCAGAGAGCAAACATGAACCTCTTCATGTCAAATGATGGGTACAAACCATCAGCCATGAGGCCTTTAGAAAACACATGCTTAGTCACAGGGATCGCTGTAATCCTTCACCAATTAAAATCATGTGCCTGATGGAGGTAGACAGAAACCTGGACAGGGGCTGTGGCCTTTCTCATTAAAGTCTTTCTTCCTTTGTGTGTGAAGCTCCTAATGCAGCTTGTGGTCATGAGAACAGAGGGGCTGTGAGTGCAGAGAAGAGAAAGGCAGCAGCCACTGCCTTCATCCCTCATCCTTCTTTCCTTCTCAAGATGATGGAAGAGTCAGTCAGAGGTCAAGTGCCAATCACAGACATTCATTCATGTGTCCATTCATCCAAGACATCATGATTGATTATATCCACCCCCAAGGCATGCTGTAACTCACTCCTTTTTTCATTCCAGACAAATCAAACTTCGCCTGCTAGATATTATGGGATGCAATATGTATACACTAAGTTCTAGATTGTACAGGCCCTTACGAGCCCACAGTCTTAGCAGAAGAAATCAAATGTGCAACAACTGCTAGAAGAGAAAATGGAAATGATGGATGGCATGAGAGCTCCAAACAAGAAAACAACAGGACTTCAAAACGGCCATAAGGGAGGGCAATAAAGAACTTGAAACTTAGAGATTTAATAAAGAATAGGTAAATAAAGAAACATGACCCCATGACACAGGATGCGGTCAGAGTGTAGAGCGCAGCTAGGATGGCACAGACTTGGAAAAACATCGGCATGATACCAAGAAGCAGGTTGTGGGATATCCCAGGTAACCCATGCTATACCAAAAGGCTTTGAAGGTAGTAATCTTGGCTAACTAAATTTCCTTGGTTAATGAGAGGCATAGCAGAAGAAGCCCTTGAAAGAAGACTTCCACGACTGCACATGATGAGTGGGTGACTGGAGGAAGCTCTTTAGGCAGGGCATCAAATTAGAAGGAAACTCTGATAGACCTGAACATGAAAGGTACAGCATGAGAGGATGAAGGGGCGGGAGCGCAGAGAACGGCTTTTATTGTAACATTCCTAGGGAAATGTATGCACTGGGCTCAGCTCTGAGATATGATGTGGTTCCATACAGACCTGGGCCTCAACTCAACAAGTCTTGCATCTCACTCTAACTCAAACCCAAACTTCAAACAAGTCCCTAACTTCCCTGCATCTTGTCCTCCTTATTGGCCACTGCCCACAGTGATATGAAAATGACTGGACATTACAATGGGCACAGAGAAGAGTATGTTTTCATGTTTTAAAGAATTCCAGTAGCATAAGCGAATAGAGTCATACTGCTTCCGCAGGTGGTACATCACATCTCTTTGTTCATTTCTATGCCTGAGGTAATCTAGCTCTACACATGGGCTAATCCCAACAAAACGTAACACACACACACACACACACACACACACACACACACACACACACACACACTCCACAAATTAATCTTAGCCTCATAGAATCTGCTAGATGCACCCATATTAAGTCTCTGTAGAAGGAGTAACATATCATAGGAAAGGGAGGAAATTATGAACCCCAGTTCTGCTATTTACAATCTGTGTGATCCTGAGCAATTCACTACCAAATCTTCATTTCTCTACCTGTAAAACAGTACTAGTAATCTCAACTTCACAGCACGAATAGAATATTAAAGAAACATACTCCACAGAGCACAGTGACTGGCACATAATAAATACTTGATAAATCATGGCCACCATTGGCCATTATTGTTATTATTGACAGCACCACAGGCCACTGTTTCATTAATTTCAGACTATAATATTGTGCATACATATTGTAACATGCCAGATGGCTGCTTAAAAATATATGAATCACTTACAGAAATAGCTTTAGATATTCCGTTGAAGAAGGAAACTTACTGGTTTCTTTTTTAAATTAAATAAATCTCATATTTTATGCAAGAAGTGTCTTTTCAAAGAGAGTGTTTAAAAAAACTGTTATGTGTTTTGCCACTACTTCTTGACAAAATGTTTTCCAATAAAAGAAAACAACACACACACACACACACACATGCAAAATGTTCTGGTGTCAAGAAACTACATCAAGCCCAAGATGGTAATATTGCCAAAAAATGACAGTATTTGGCAGATTTAAAAATGTTTGTCATCTTGAAAGTATTTAGGCAAAAGCAAAAAAAAAAAAAAACTATTCAATATTGTAGTCACTTTGGGTGATTAAGGCAAATCATTAGGATCCAGTTTGAAATATTCTTGGAGACCCACCCTTCCCCACAGCAGCTGCTCCATCCTTCTACATATCAAGCTCAGAACTATTTTATAAAGTTTATCTGTGTTGACATTTGCACAGCTGTAAGATTTGCAAAGCCCCTCCTCAGTTGCCCAAGCTAACTTTCACTAACGCTTTTGCAGCATTTTAAAATTGAAAGCATTCACTACTTGCAAGACCTTCAGTAACACACTAACTTCCCAAAACTGTTTCCTTTTCTATTAAAAACATGAGGTGGGGTAGCATAGAGTGACACTATAAGCCCAACCTGGTTTACCACAGTGGGCTGAAAGAATGGATTTGAAAATCTTGTTAATGCAAGGACATTTAAAGAGAAAAAAGGGAGGTGACAGTATTTAAACCCATGAAGTCACAGATTATTCATTTAAGATTTCCTCAACATTTTCCTCACATAGTTCTTAAATAAATCCTTGTTAGGTCAAGAGAGGTACCCCGTTCTGTAAATCCAGGGCCCTGTGCTCATACAGAGATGGGAGCCAGAGGGCTCATAACTGTTTCTCTAATGATTTTATTTTCAACAGAATTAAAAATGTATGCCCTTTTGAAACTACGTATCAATGTGTATCTTGTGTAGTTACCTTTGGACCCATTCCTCTTCACTTCGTGTAGAGACATAGATGTGTTTTTTCTGACATGCCTCATGAACTCGGTCAATCACAAGTCTTTCTTAATGGAAACCACATGTCTGCCCAGAACTATGTAATTATAATGCTGGGATTCTTGGCACTGCCAGGAAAAAGGGCATTGTCAAACCAATTAAAGTTTATTTACTTACATACCATTTCTGGATCAGAACATTCTTCCTTTTTTATGCTGATGCTGAGAAAATATATATCTCATCAAGTTGTAATTGTTTTTGGTGTGTGTGTGTGTGTGTGTGTGTGTGTGTGTGTGTGTGTGTGTGTGTGTGTGTCTTTGGACAAATTTACATTTCTTACCAATTATTTCCTAGTTTTCAGGGTTTTTTTGTTTTTTGTTTTTTGTTTTTGCATGTAGCTAAGTTTCTTTTTAAAGACATCTGGGAACAGCATTGGAAGATGCTCTGTAAATACAGCTTTGCACATTTCACACCAAAATTATTCTGCTTGGCTATTTTGCTGCTGAAATGTAATTTTATAAGATTTACCTTCACTATATTAGAGCTCTGCTGTTTCCTTAGACAAATTAGGGGTTGAGTGTGACCTATAAGAAGGCTCTGCTTGGTATCTGACTTGGTTACTAAATGGATGGATTACAGAGGGGATTGGAGCAGGGTATCTTCAAGTCTCAATGTTTCCCAGTTGAAAATGAAGATAAAAATTCTACCCACAGTCAGGCAGTGATAACAGGAAATGTCATAGAAGGGGAGAAAACAGAGGAATAAATATATGAAGATAGACACCAAGTAATCGAATGGTAAGCTTCTAAACCAATCTTCATTACTTGTCTGTAAAATGGTCCTAAGAGCTCCAGCAACGTTCTGGGTTTAAAAATGTGAGGAGAAAACACCTCATAATGTGTAAACTTGCCTACCATAGCCACTGTGTCTGACTCCAACTGATCTTGGAAGCCTAAGTTGAGAACCACAATCACAAAGCAACTAAAGGGAATAAATAACCTTTCAACTTAGACCAAGAGATTATGAGATTACACATATCTAGCTGCAAAAAATCCCAAACTGTAGTCAGAGTAGGGAGAAAAAAGGATCACTGGGATGCAGTTTCTATGGAAACAAACAGAAAAGAGGAATGTAAACGTCTACCTTCCCATCACCTTTATCTCTGAGAAAAGGGGCCTTAGTGTCTTCTTAAGGTGGGTGGGAAGGTGAGATGAACTATGGTGTCCATGTCTCATCCTTATGGGCTCCCCACACCTTAGCCAAACATTCTGTCCAGTGGGAAACAAGGAGAGAAGATATATCAGGAAACCTCTGGAATCCACCTCAGATCAAAGAGAATGCGGCTGAATCTTTCCACTCTGGACCAAATTGATGAGCTTCTTCAGTCACTTTTCCACCAAAGAAAGGCAAGCAAGAAACTCAAACGATATGAATAGAAAGATGTGTGAGCCTATTTTCTACAAATTCAATGAGGAAGCTCACTCAAGACATTACTTGGGGATTGTAGAGAGCAGCTTTGCCCAAGTAAACCATTTTCAAACTTTCCATTCACAAAGTTTAGTGCAGGCACTTACACACACACACACACACACACACACACACACACACACACACACACACACACACAATCTGAAGGTGCCTTATGGTTGGGTATATGAACATAGTCAGGGAGGAGTGACTCAACCCGGGAGAAAGCCCCTGCCATCTATGTACACTGTACTATTCCATCACTCTGCGCTCTTTCTGAGTCAAGTTCCTGGAACTCTGTGCCTACCATTTCCTCTGACTTCAACATTTATGATCATGGGAGTTCGATGCCTCATAACAAGAATGACTGACCTTGCGTTACTGCTTTACATCTTATCATTTGAAGTTGCCTTCTGTAGACATTAATTTCTGTTTGTAAAGTCTCCAATATACCATTAAATTAAGAGATCCTGTCAGGGGTGGGGAGTAGGTGCTCAAGTCAATAAGGTGAAAAATTCACGAGTGACACTTTTCATTAAATGAGGATTCTTCCCTCTTGTCAGTACTGAATAATAAGAGCCCCCTACTTCATTCTGAAATTTCAAACTAATAATACAGAAAATTCAAGGTTGCTTTTTCCCATCATGGAAAACTTCACAACTGGAAAGCGTGTTCCAGTTCTTTTTTTTTTCCCCCAGATGAACAATCTCAGAGCAGATAGGTGGTTTGAAAGACACCTGTCTGGTCCATAACACTACACATCCAGTGAGCCAAGGCATCCTCTGGGAGGCTGGGATCTTCCCATTAGGAACTCTCTGCTTTGCCCAGTAAGGCATCTGTCTACTCATATCTTGGCCAAGTTCTAAGAACACCTCACCTTCTGCCTCAGAGCGTCAGCCTCAAAATGACAGGGTTTAGGAGATGACAGGGTAGATCAGTGACTTTCCCAGATCACCTCTTTCCTACTTCTTCCCAACATCTCATTGCCCTTGGATTCTTAAGATTCCACAAAATGACTAGATCCTAAATATTAGTGATATCTTTTTCCTGGACTGATAATTTACTTAAGAATAGTCACACTGAAAGGAAAACTTTTGGGCAAAGGAGCAACAGATCCATACCTGGGGGAATCCATGGAGGTGTCTGCTTCCAAATTATGTGGGCAGACAGCTATCATAGGGTCTTGTGACTATCCAACTCCAAAGTTCTCTTTGTAGCCATGAGACTAGGAAACTAAGCCGTCTCCCACGCACATTCATGGAGCCTTTTGACATCCGCTGTGTGGTGCTATGGAAAGAGCCCAGAGCAGGACATTACATCTGACATGTGTTTCTCTCTGTGAGCTCCACTGTATTCGTTAACCTCTCTCTCCTTCTCACAGGGGAGTTGTGAGGATTCACTGGACAGTTAAAGAAAGAACCCAGCACCCTTCTTGGCACGAGATAGCCAAACGATAAAAACCTTGGTCCCCGTCTGTTTCCTCTCCCAGAGCGTTCTGTACTACCCCACCTAGGGGTTAGGGCAGCCTTGATCTGAAACCATGAGCTAAGAATATGATCTCATTCTTCAGTCTGAAACATCAATGCAATTTTGTAGCATGATGCATGCAAAGCACCCCCTAAACATGTTAGTCAAACCTCCTGGATTCCAGTTGTGCAGTGATGGGGTCAAATGCTGCAAGAACACCAAAAACATTTCAATTCAGCCTTTCTGGGGATCAGCCCTACTTCTGGCAGTCTGGCTTCCAGCCTTGGAGAATACAAATGGTTATAACAGATTCTGGGTACTGAATCAAACTTTAATTTACTGGTGACCTCATGGCTTTCAGGAGTATTACACAGGACTTATCTGGAATTCACTTTTTCCTACGCCCTTTCTTTTATTGGATAAATGTGATGATCCTGCTGATTTCTTGGATCTTTTTATCTAGAAAGGAATTTTTCTGGAAGTACTTAGCATTGTTTTAATCAGATCGGGAACTACGTCCAAGATTTTATAAATAACCTCTAAGCATATAATTTCTTAATACGTTTCCTGGGTAAATTAGTGATGGGTCTGCTCCAATTTTTCCTAATTTTTATGAAATATTTCAATTAATCACACTCTATAGATTAACCACAAAGATTGCCATGTAGATATGGAAAGCTGTGATTTCTTCCTTCAAGCCCCCCAAATGGAGAAGGGATGTGCTCATTTTCTCCAAATCTTGCTTCTTTAAGTGCCTAAGTAGGAGCTCACCCTGGATTATGGAAGTTTGCTCTGTGTGTGTGTGTTTATGGGGCTCCAAGGACGCTAAACACATGGGACACTGGTGGAATGTGAGGCAAATCTTAATGATGCCTTGAGAAAACTTTGTGCTTAGTAAAAGCCGACTTACGTAGCCTCACGGAAACTGCACACCTCTACACACTATATATAGCTGTCTTTCCAGTCTGTAGTCACCAAATTAAAAGAACTGAAGCATTTAGGTCTGTTACTGATAAAAGGAAGCTGGTATATCATACATCTAAATATTTAGGGTCTATAAAATGAAGCAATATACTTTAAATGAAGTTTTGTTTTGTTTTTTTTAACCTTAACAAATACTCCTCCTTCGTTCCTTTCTTACAACTGAAAGTCCAAGTTTGATGTTTTAACTTTTAGAGCCTTCCACCAAGATCCACTCAAAAACTTGATAGGGCAGGAAGGTTAGCTCATTTCTTCCAATTCTAAATGGGATCTAGATTTTTTTTCATGATCCTGAAGATCAAACCCAAGGCCTCAAGCATACTGGACAAATGTTCTGTTACTGAGTTATATCTTTAGCCCCTACAATTCAAATTCAAAGGAACCTCAATCATACATGTAAACATACCCATGCTCACATTCCAATGTCCTTCCTCATTCATGCTCCACAAATAACCCTTGGACTACCTCTCACAACCACAGCTGTGCACATTGAAACATTCTCCCATAGAAAGGAGAATTGGGCCTTTAAATGGGATCAAAGCCCTTGGGACAACAAATTCCTGGTCCCAATAATTCTATGAGTGTGATCTACCAGAATGATCAGAACCTAAGGGGTCCTATGGACCTCTTGACCAAACATCAGGGAGATTGCTTAGAGAGACACATATAGGGACCTGCTCAAGAGGGTCCAGGCAGATAAACCTCTCAGCTGGATCCATGGTCAGTACTAGACTAGACAATCAGCCCTGTTCCAAGAAAACACCAACATTCCACATAGCAAATTTAGTGTAAAATGTCTTGTCATTTCCGACTCTATAAAATATTTCTCATCTTCACACCCAGATCTGCTGAATCCCCATCTATTCCTTGGTGCCTTCAGATGTAACTCCCACCCTCTGCACTGACTAAGCTGCTTAAATCCACCCAGTGAGCCCAGTGTGCCCAACCTCACTGGCTCTTCACAGCCAATCACTCCTTGCTGGCTCTTCCTGGATTTTCTCCTCAAAAGTCCCTGTCCAGGCTTCCCTGATGATGCTCTTTATCCCACTCAAATGTATCCCCCCAAACTGATAAACAAGAATGCAGGTATGGGATATATCAACCTTCTCTAGCAGATCCCTGGTCCATAGACGAACAGTCCTCTGCAGTATACTCCCTTCCATACCTGGTCTCAGCCATGGTGTGCCTATAACATCAAAGCACTTCTTCCATGGTTCTTCCACTCAGCAGCCTGCTGGAGACCCACTGTGGGCCACCTAGAAAGACTACATGATGCTGTGTGCATTCTCAGCCTTCTGAAGCAATCTCCTTCCCCAGCTACCTCCTCATTTTGAAAAACTCATTTTAGAAGAAGTATCTCCTCTAAGACATTTGCGGACTCGTTTCCCATCACTTAGAATAGCCATTACCTTCTTCTTTGCTCCCAAAGTCTCCTTCTTACACTGTTATTCTCACACTCTATTTCATCAAATGTTAATTCTATTTCCAAATTTACGAATTTCCTCTGACCAGTTGTATACATATCAAAGCCAAATACCCAATATATGCTTGCCAAATGAACTCAATTCTAAATGGTTTCTTCTCAATTGTGAACTCCTTGACAATGTTTTCAGAAGTTCCCAAACAAACTGCTCCCTAAAGTTTTACCCCAACCCTGATTTATTTTCCTCTATAAGCTACTTGACATTATATTACAGACTTATTTCTTATCTCTAATAGGATATGAGCTCTACAAAGGTAAGGACTTGTTTTGGAATACCCTAGCTTCTTTTGTGGAGTACCCTAAAGAAGCAGGCATTCCATAGATAATGCAGAAGTAGATGAATGCATAATCCACACTTTAACTATTCCCACTTCCTTATACTTCAATTATTTGAATATCGTTTCGCCAGTCTACCCACTACTCCTGTTATGTAGTTAAGGCTTTTTCTTTAAATTGGTCCTAATTGAGTTAGGGGAAATTATTTTAAAGTGTAACCAGTAAATGGAAAGCAATCTTAAAAGCAAGCACATAATATTAATAATTAAAATCAAGGACTGGATCTCTGTGAGTTCAAGACCAGCCTGGTCGACAGAGTGAGTTCCACGACATCCAGAGCTACACAGAGAAACCCTGTCTCAAAAAAACAAACCAAACCAAATCAAATCGGAGACTGGAGAGATGGATCAGCAGTCAAAAGTGCCTGTCATTCTTGAGAAAGACCCAAGTTCAGCTCCCAGCATCCATGTTGAGTGGCTCACCAAAGTCGGTAACTTCAGCTCCAGGGAATATAACACCCTCTCTGGGCCTCCACAGGCACCTACTCTCATGTGCACCTACCCACACGGAGATACAAGCATAAACACATAGCTAAAACTAAAGTCTTTACCAGAAAAATCAAACCATCTGTGTATTTCCTAAAATCTTGAGCATCGCTATAACTTAGGACTCAGGGAAATGCTGTTAGCTTGATCAGGGCTTTGCAATCTCAGCCACGCCAGGTCACAGAGTCACATTATGCATGCTTTTCACCTAGTCTGAAAAATGTCCACAACCTGAAAAATTTAGTGCCCACACCCTAAGCATTTCTCTATTCTGGAAGCTTCAAAGGCTTAACCCAAATGCCACACTTCTCATATTGCAGTGAATAACCCTCCAACACACACAAGAGTTTTTGTGTTTCATTTTCTCTTTGAAAGAAAAAAAAAAAAACACTCACAGAAAAGGAAACAGAATGAAAGACCCATATTAATGGCTTTTACTCAGGGACTCAACTCAGATCCATTCACGTTGCCATATAATACGTTGACAATATAATACATATAATATTTGAACAAGGTCCAATCTGTGTAATGTAACAAGAATAGGAAATATAACCAATACTCACCCAAAACAATGGAGACATGACTTCAAAAAACACAAATTCTTATAACTGTTTTCCATAAACCTTCTAAATTTTCTGTACTTTAAGCAACACATGCCCGACCTGTTAAGAGGCACCTCTTTTAAAATTAGCTAAGTTTAGATTTTAGGATGCTTAGACCCCATCATAGGATCTGTCTTTAAACTTTCTCTCACTTGGAGAAAAGGAAACATGAGATATTTTCAGATCCAATAAAATTTAAAAGGAACTTTTCCAAAGCATTTGTAAGAAGATAGTGGAGTTTTTTGTTTTTGTTTTTGTTTTTTCGGTTTTTGTTTTTGTATTTGGCTTCTTAAAATGCTGTAAATAGGGGGCTGGAGAGAAGACTCAGCGTTAAGAGCACTGGCTGCTCTCCCAGAGGACCTGGGTTCGATTACCAGCACCCATATGGCAGCTCACACCTGTCTGTAACTCCAGTTCCAAAGCTTCTGACACCCTCACAGAGACATACGTGCAGGCAAAACATCAATGATCATAAAACAAAAATAAATTTTAAAATTCTGTAAATATACACAAATATTTTAAATCTATTCTAAGTAGCTAGTCTTCAGGATTGTAAACAGATAAAATTGGTATGTTCCAGCACTGATGCAGTAATAATGAAAACTCCGCTCAGGAAAAGAACTTATGGCTTCAGGAATAATGTCATCAACTGATCAAGAATGGTTTTTTTTTTTTTTTTTCTACCTTAAGCGAGTCTCCAAAGGGCCAAAAAAGTCAATAAGAAAAAAATGGAAGGAAGGAAAGGGAGGGGGGTCAAAAAAACAAAACAAACAAATAAAAACCCTACCAAGACTCTAACAAAGCATCCATCTACCATTGCAAAGACCCAGGTACAAAAGTATGTATTCTAAGAATATTAACCTCTAATTTTCTTTTTTGCTTTTCTTTCCTATGGCTTAACTACAGAGTTGTACATATAACACTAGCATTTTTGAGAAATCGTAGCATACAAAGCATCTCTGGTGTCCTCAGAACCCTAAAGGTCTCTGAGTCCTTTTAGGGGTACAAGAGATCTAAGCAACTTTTCAAACAATAAATCCTGGGCTGACACTTGATGCCGAAGCTTCGAGCAGACTGAGGTCAGTAAGCATGTGGTGCTTTGTAAGCATCAAGGCTGGACTACTAAACCACATTGCTACTCGTTGCATTCTCCGCCATCTTGCAGGAAACATGTGCATTAAACATAACGTAGTAAACCAGAAATTTTACTACACCATTTAAAAATAGCAAATTTTATTAAATCTTGACCCTTTCATATTTAATATTCTTTGGGGTGAAATGTGAAATATGAGATACAGAGAACTCTTTCTCCTTCATGCTGCAGGAAGGTGGTTGCTTCCAAGCAAAGCATACAGCAACTGTTTGGGTTGTAAATTGAACTGGTTGGATTTTTGTTTTTTGTTTTGGTTTGGGTTTTTTATTGCCTTTTTTTTTAATTTGTAAGTTTATCCATTTTGTTTTGTTTTCTGTTTTTCCAAACAGCATTCTGCTTGAGAGAATAACTGAACAGACTGTGGGTATTCCAAGTTGGCTACTTGGCAAACTGTTTCAAAAATATGAGCGAAATACAAATGTCACTTCAAAGAGATGATTGACACTGTGAATTGCCAATGATAAAAACTCAAGCTTTTGAGTAAAAACTACAATTTTGGAAAGCTTGTATCCCACATGCTGAAACTTAGCCGCTCCTGCATAACTTCTGGTGAAGTTAATGGTGACCTTGATGAATATAGATTTTTATGTTAGCTATAAAGCATGCCACATCACACAACGAACATTAACTAGTGGACCAACATTTCCAACCAGCAATGTATGAAGTTAGAAAATGATAATCATTCAATGGAACTGGATGTAAATACCAAGTACATTTGTCAAGCTAACTTCCACTTCCACACTGCAACTCACTCCAAGGAAGTTACCCCTTGCCAAGTTTCAGTGGCATGGCAATGAAGAATATTCATAATTATATGGAAAAGGCTAGGAAAATGCTCCCCCTTTCACCAACATCATATACTTATGAAACTGAGTTTCCTGCAGATATTGTCACCAAAATGGCTTACAGTGACTGAGTGAAGAATCAACTCTGAGCATCCTGTCTTCTGTTGTCAGACATTAAAGAGATTTGTACAAGTGTAAAATAGTGCCACTCTTTTCATTAAATGCTTTTGTTTTGGATAACAGAGCTGCTGCAACATTTGAAAATATATTGATTACAATGTATGTTGGGTTTCCGAGTTTGCTAGTGTTATTTAAGTAAGAATGAAATACATTTTTTTTCATCTTAACACACAGCACTGAACCCAGAGATACAGGCTTCTTAACAAAAGGGTATAGGATCCTTAATTATTTCTAACACGGTGAACAGGTCCTAAGGCCAAAAGATTTGAGAAGCACTGATACAGTAGTTAAACGCTGACATCTGTACTTGAGAGGGAGCCACCGAGCGTGACTTGGTCACGTACAAAGCGGCTGTACAAGTCATTTCATCCCCCTGAGCCCCAGGTTTCTTATCTGTAAAAGTAACACCCCCACACACACCACAAGGCTATTACAAGAATCCAGCAAAGTAATAGCTACTTTGTTCCTAACACATAAGGGACTCCTAGTAATTACTAAGCACTGATAGTACGTTCACCTTGAACTTTTGGGTCAATTTGTCAACTTAACAATAATCAGAGCCATTCAGATTGTTGAAGGACAGAAAAGAGAGATGACGATGGTCTCTACTGGAGGGCTCTATGATCATACAGCTGTTTAGCCTGAGAGATAGACACAATGATTGCACCAGAGTTGAGGTCTTGCCCCCAAATTTATGCAGAAGAGAGGGAGGAAAGCCCAATTACTCCCAACTAGCTTTCTCATGACTCTCATTTTCAAGTGTGGTCAATGGATAAAAGCTGAAAAATTGTTTTACTATTACTTTTGGGCAAGATTCATAAAATAAGGTAAGAAAGAAAGGAAAAGAAAAAAACAAACAAAACTTTTTCCCTTTTTTTCTATTTACTCTTTAAGTTCTGATGAGTAGGTACACAAACTATGGAGGAAAAATCATTTCTCAACTTTCCTCTATGACTTTATCCATTATCTGAAAATATAAAGCTCTTTCCATTGGCTGCTTATCTAATTCTTCTTTCTATTCTTGCTTGAGTACAAAAAGGACCTGCCAACGAAAGTGCTATAAACAGTCATGCCCTCACTGAAAAAGGCAATATGCCGTCAGCCTGACATATACCTTGCTTTTCCGCTCATTGTCGACGCGGTGATTGATGGTGTAGTTCATTAATGTGGGACGATTGTCAGCTTTTCCTGAATAAATATAAAAAGAAACAAAGAAATCTCCACCCTTTTCAACCAGAGTGAATTATTTCCTATTTTCCAGGCTTGAGGATCCATGGGTCATGTAGCCGCAAGTAAATAATGAGCATGTCCATAACCTTTAATGGAAGAAAGTTTAGTTTATGTTCAGGGCTGAAATTATATGTATATATGTGTGTATATAAATTATATGTCTATGTGTGTATATATACTCATATATAATATATAATAGGAAATATATATATGGAAAGAAAATTAAAAATGTTGTTTCGAAAAAAATGTGTGATTAAGGCACCTCTGATTGCAGTTTAAAATACTACTTCATCGTTAAGGATCATAATCATGTAAAACGAAAAGAAATTATCACCTTTGGAAAGCTGTAAACTAAAAGTCTCTGTCACATGCTAAACTACACATAACAAGCGTCACAAGGACAGAAAGTGACAGTGTGGAGGGATAGTTAGAGGTCTAATTCACAACTGGGTAGAAAAGAAGATAAAATTCGCTGAAGTCAAAACAAAGTTTGGGGAAAACAGCAAAATGGATTTCCCTCTTGGCTGTTCTTCACTCACCATGGAAGTTAGGAATATGTTCATTGTCTGGTACGTTTGCATGTACAGGATGAAGAAACACTAATATGCTCACATCTTGATTCTATGTGCTGGCGACTTTTGTCTGTGCTGCTGTCCTTACCTTATTGTTGTTTTGAACTGTTTTAACTGGGTCTCTGCTAACTCCCTTAGTCAAAGATAAACAAACACCGACGGGTGTGTCTTATTTGTAGCTTCAGGGTACAGAAAGCAGCATCCGAAACGGAACCATCCTAGCAAAAACAGTGCTCACACATTGGTGAACAGACTGCATTCCTCTCTGGGCACTCTGTTCCTGTAGAGGCTTTCTTGGGTGGGAATGTGCTAATGACAATAATAATTTATTCTGAAGATGTGCTAAATTTCTGGAGTTGAATTGTGAAGTCTTTTGAATCCCACTGGAAGGCACAGGAAGCTGAGAAGCCCGGAGAAGCTGGCACCCTGCCACCACTTGAAGTTCCAATCTGATTGTAATAGAAGGTGATTGCCCAGAACTAGCCAGAGGACCTTGGAGGCCTTCCTCTTAAAATGACAGGTTGCCTGTGTGGCGTGCATTCTTGGGGCCCTGTTGGGAGGGGATTTCTTTTTCAGGATGTGCTCATTCTTAACAATGTGGGTAAAGGGACTCGAGGCATAACAATGGCTTACATTTCCCCGGCACTGAGCATGTGCTAGCAGGCACTGTATGAGAACCACGTCTTACATATTACCTCATTCACTCCATCTCTAACTCTGTTACTGGCAACCTATCTCTATTTGCATTTTAGGATGAGGACAGAAGTCTCAGACTGCACATGTGGCTTCTTTTAGGTTCCCTAAGAATAAATTCGGACTCTGTCTAACTTCAGAGTCTGAATTGTAAGCCACTCAGTGCTGTGGCTTCTGATTAAACTAGAAACTTTAGAAGAGTCTTCATCAAGGTAACACACACACACACACACACACACACACACACACACACACACACACACCTTCTTTCTGTTAAAATGCTTCTCGAAATGAGTGCTCCTCTCGCATGCCAGTTCTTCTCATCCTAACTCCATTAAGTCAGCAGAGCTGGTAAACTCATGTTCCTTCTACAGAGGAGCACTGGGAAGTCTACCACAGTAAAGTTGTGCCTTAAGATTCAGCAGCTCTGACTAGAGGAGTGGGGGATAGAATTTGGGTCCTTCTGTCATGCAATAATTTGCTGTAAAGTAGCAACCTGAAAGATAAATCATCAAAGTCTATCCTAGAGGTGAAATGGCAGTCACTTTTCATTCTGCACATTCTAAATCCCATTCTTCCCTTGTCACTACTGAAAAGCACATTCTGATAGAACCCTTCAGACCCACTGTGTGCTCCAAGTCCATAGGATCCAGTGATGATACCATGGCTTTGCCAGGGTGAGGAACAGCTGAGAGTCCCGAAAAAAAAAAAAATGCAACGAGGAAGCTGTACAGCTAGCTACTTGCAATCTGCAGCCAGGTTCTACATAATGCAGAACTCTTCCAGGAAGTAGGCAGCCAGCAAACCATCCGCTCCTACGGCTCAAATCGTCGCAGCAACACTTCCAACTTGTCACAGAGTGATGAAATCGGGTTGTGGGAAATGCAGACTTTTAAAGAGAGCAAAGTGTCGCCCTACCAGCTCCAGGCTCTTCACATCACAGTGGCCATGGGCTGCAGTGTACGGGTTCCCGGAGCTTCCCAGCAAAGTAGGATGAAGATGTTTTCTGGAATCTGTCAAGGACTTGAAATTCATCCAGAATAACCCACAGAGGAGAAAACAGCCCCTAAGTGCAATCAATGGCCCAATCAGACCTCCAAGTGTCCCTTGCTGATGACACCATTCAACTTTAGAGTTTCATGATGACAGAAAACGAAACTTTTCTGCCTGTGATGCCACCTGCTCAAGTATGAGAACCCAGTCTGCGTGCACGTCACCTAAATACCATTGCTAAGGACAATGTGTAAACTCTCTGCTTCCAAAAGACATGTTGAGTTGTGTGCCAAAGAAAAATATAGTGAACACTGATAATGCACATACAATGGATTTCTTCCGTGTTCTTCAGGACTCTTCCTTCCTATTTTCTCCCCAGCAAATTGGAAATTATATTTGTAACCTGATTTTAAAGCGCTCTTACAGTGCATTTCTCAGAGCTATTAGGAGGGCATTTTATATTTCTTTCCTGTGTGTATTTATTATAAGATGTCCAGGAGGGAGGTGAAAATTAAAGATCGCAGGATAGAGTTGAACAGGCATTGTCTCTTCTACATAAAGGGAAATAAAAATATCAACTTTTAAATAAAAAAAAGACATTGTGGAGATAGATTAGTGTAGTTCTTTACTTTTTATGGGAATAGACTTTTAGCAAATTTGATGAAAAGCTTCTCCCTGGGAAAATGTCTACATAATAAATTTTAAAAAAATGTTATCTGGTTGTAAAATTTCCCTGTTCCACTCCTGAAATCTCATCTTGAATCATATATAGGTTAAATTTTCCTAAATCATATATTCCCAACAACAGAAAAACAAATCATCTCATCTAATTGGCTTCTCATATATGGTGCCCTTGTTACAGTTGTAGATGGTGTTTAATATTTCAAGTTCAGTGGCTATTTACATCTTACTGGAACCCAAACCTTGTGACACCCTCTTCCTCTTGTCACTAGATGCATTACTCAATTTCTGCAAGACAGTGTAGAAGAGAATTGAATTAGAAGCTGTTTAGACAGCTATGTTTACATCTCTGCCACTTAAGACAGGGGCCTCAGAGAGGGGCCTCTCATCAGGGAAGCCAGTGTCTTCTCAGGGCCATGAAATAGGAAGGGCCACACTTCCAAGAGATAATCTGGGACCACAAAAGAACTCATCCTCTTTGTGGAACTGGGGAACACCACAGATAAGTGTGATGATTTCCACAGGGGAGCAGGGGGGCTGATGCTGTGAATCTGCCACCACTTCCCCTGGGTGGCCATGACTCAGTCCATTTTTACAATGTAATTTTACAATAGAATAACTTTTAGAAGTCTGGGTGGTGAAGAGGCTGGACGGGGTGTAAGAACAGAACCAACCACTTTGATGATTCGTGAATTCGGCACATTTCCCCCACTCACTTCCACAGAGAGTAGTAAGTCAAGAACCATAATCACCAAGGGACAAAGCAATCTGGAACCTCTGTCAGGCAAATTACCCTTGATGTTGCCCAGAGATTAAGTTTATAATTCATCAACTCACATATCCGAACATAAAACAATTGGAAAGGAAAAAGAAGATGGAGAGAGAGAGAGAGAGAGAGAGAGAGAGAGAGAGAGAGAGAGAGAAAGAAAGAGAGAGAGAGAAACACAAAAGAAAGACACGGAACTTTTTTATGGGGTCCCAGTAAAGCAAACAATCTTATAAGACAACCAAACAAAAGCATATTTCCAAAACCATTGTGCACTCGGATACCCACTCCTAAACAACAGAAGGCATGCAAATATCTTGGACTCTGGTTGATGAGAAGACTCAAAGGCTCAAGCACAGAATCAATGTGTCAGATTATCCCCAGCTATGTTCAACACATCAGAACGTTCTGTTGCTGAAAGAAGCAGGAAAATGACGCTGCGCTCTACCCTCCGGACGCGAAGGATGCAGTCTAACTTGTTCTCCGCCTTACCCAGCCATAGAAAGGAGTCTGATTTGTAGAATTCTAAGAACTCCTGCTATTTACATATGCTTTACTTCTCAAAAGAATGTCACCTTACTATTAATGTGATGCTTAACAAAGGCAATGTCAGAAATGTGTCGCTGGTTGGGGAGGGGGAGCTTTGTTTCTCACGTGCCATGTTTTGATTGGGATCTGTGTTAATTCACGTGCCCTCCTTGTGAGACAACTGAAAATTATCATTGTCAATACAGTTTCCTAACAATCCCAGAATTCAGGCAATTAGGTACAAATAAGTCATTGTCAGCAAAATAAAGAATGTCATCTAATGTCTCAGAAGAATAAAAGAGCTGGAAAAGGGAGGAAGGGAGAGAGAGAGAGAGAGAGAGAATGAGAGAGAAGCAGGCACATAGAACTTGTTTATGGGATCCCAGTCAAGGCAAAAAAAAAAATATGTAGCTAAATAAAAACACCAAAACAAAAACATGCTTGAGAAATTATTATCAGACACACTTTTTTTTTTTTTTTAGCTAGCTGTAGTAAGCAATTATGAAACTTTTTAAGCCAACTCCTAAATATGGGTTTCCTGAAATGGTTTTGGATGGGTGTTTATATGCTAAGATCAACATTTAAATTTTGCTACAAAGCTTATTATGAACTCCATAAGCAGTTCTGAGACTCTAGAACAACATAGCTTTGTGTCTAATCCACTGAAAACACACCCTCTGCACATGAAAGTTGGGTTCTCTCTGGTCGGGGTAAAGTGAGGAATGTGCTTGCCTCTGAATTAGAAAAGGGCCGGGAAAGTACTTTTCAAATACATCCTTCTACAAATGACCAAGAAGCCAGGATGTCTCTGTGCACCCGAGGGATCTTTGGGCCGAGAGGCAGGTGGGAGACTGAAAGAATCATTCACAGCTTAAATACATACTCAGGTTCAGCCCCAAAATTCACCGTTCCAATTAAAAAAAAATTTTAAAAAAAGCAAAAAAAAAAAAAAAAAAAAACCTGGAAGCGCAGAAATGAGAGGAGATGGAAACACCCAAGTCTTGTTTGTTTAAATGGTGGCATCATGCATTACAGAAGAGCAAAACCAAAACAACAAAAGTAACCCCGTAGCAATCAGACGGGCCATAGTTATGCAGCAAACACCAGCACTGATTTTGTTTGACACTTTGGCCAACTTGGAAAGCAACACACAGGCCAGAACAAGGACAAAGGTCCATTTCATCATGACACGGGAGACATACGCTGTTCTCTAACCGTAAGGACAGCGTCATGGCCCTATTCTTAAGCATGCTATTTTACTTAAGGGTCGAAATGACCCATCGGTTTCCACATATAGGAGAGTATTTCTATAAACCAGTGGTACCCACAAAAAGGAAAGAGCAGCATTAGTCGCTTATGAAGTCAAGCTTTTGACTCCAGCATTCTGCACCTAGGAGTTATACAAACACTGTAATCAGAGCCACAGCTGAAGATTTATATTCAAAGATGTTTATCATAGTGATGTTTATAGTCATTTAAAAAACTGGAAATAATCTAAATATACAATAATGGGAATGGTTAAGTGGGATAATAAATCATCAGTACAATATTTTCCACGGGGCATAAGAAATGGCTTAGCAGAGAAAGGTACTTGGCATGAAGCTTTGTGATGTGAGTTCAATCCCCAGAACCCACATGGCAGGAGAGAACTGACTCTTGCAAGTTGCCCTCTGACCTCACTAGCACAGTGGCACGTGTATGCCCATAGACACACATAAAGCAAAAGAGGTGGCAAAAACTTAAGATTTTATAAAAATGCTTGTCAATATAGGTGACCTCATTATCTGGATAGCTCACGGTGTTCTACTAATTAGAAGTTATAATATGTAAAGCCCTGTATATGGGTAATCAGTTTGAATTTGTTTGAAATTAAAATCAGTTTTGGGACACATGACACTCAGTCACTAAAACCTAGATAGATAGATAGATAGATAGATAGATAGATACATACATACATACATACATACATACATACATACATACATACATAATAGATACATAAATAGATAATGGATGATAGAGTGATATATATGTATATGTATATATGTATGTATGTATACAGATATACACATATGTGTGTGCTATATTTAAACAGAGTCAGTAAGATACAAAAAGGAAAAAGAAAAGAAAGAAAATATATTCCAAATTAATATCTCTGAGTATTTAATGCTAAAAAACTATTTTAGTCTCCTCTTTCAACTTGACCATATTACTCAATGTTTCTACGTATACCATTTTACCAAAATGGCTTTAGATCTCATCATTTTAAATTCTTATTTATTATGAGGGAGAGGCATGCGGTGGCGTTCTCTCCTCCCACTTTTATATGGATCAGACTCAGGTCATGAGGCTGGCCTGGCAAGCACCTTTACCTGCTGAGCCATCTCATCAGCCCCTGCATTCTAATTAATAGGATCTCTTTGGGCCCTAAGGAATGTAAGATGCTATTGTAGGATATGTGACTTTTATACTGGGCTCCATTGATTGCCCGGGGGATCTCAATCCTTTCAGAGATAAAGGAGAGTTCAAGCCTGGGAAGTACCACCCCAGCCTTATGCTCAGCCATCTCAGCTTTGTTTTTATTTATTCTATGTATGTTTACAACTTGATGTCAAGCCAACCCCTTTTTAATTTACAGATAAGGAGACTTCCTTGAAAAGTGAAAGGTCTTGCCTAAGTTCACAGGGCTTGTTGGTGGAAGATCTCAGATCAGAACTCAAGCGTTTGCATGCAAATCACTTTGCCTCCACTCTGATTCTGTCTGTCCAGTGAAAAGTGAGTGTTCTCAGTCGCTTGTTTTATGGTGGTAAGAGACCCACATGGAACTAATCCTTCTCGTGCAAAGCACTCTCTCCTGCAAAACTCTCTCCCATTCAGTGACTGCAGAACTGGACAAAGGAGCCCTGTTTATGTAGCGGCCTGAAAGCCAGTTAAAAATGAAGTATGAGACTTCTCTTACCAAAAAAATAAAAAAGACATTAGTCCTAATCTTTTTTCACCTTAACCTCCACATAAAACTTCAAATTGTGACTATGTAAAGATGCCTGACTTCCTAAGGACAACTTCCTGCCATGCGTCAGATAACTACTCAAGCATCAAATACAAAGCCAGCACAAAATGTTAAGAAATAGCTTAAGGATTAAAGAGTACATGATATTAACTCAGCTGACATATGCTGTTCCATGCCAAGGAAGCGTGTGGAAAATCGCAAGATCATGTTGCCTCTGAATAGTTTCTGGTGGGATTTTCTAAGTATATGGGAAATTACTACCCTTGAATCTATGTTAATCTATAATTCAGGCAACCCTCAAAAATATTAACCATTGTACTAAGATATCCAATAAAGAGCTTGACGATCAAATAGTAAATATGCTGGTATCATATTTAAAAGATATGTGGGCAGCACGCAAGAACATATTCTAAAAGAATAAAGTGCTTCCTTCTACCTGCAACAGGATCTCACTATGTAGTCTTAGCTGGCATAGAACTTGCAATGTAGACCATGTTGGCCTCCAACTCAAACTCACAGGAATCCACCTGCCTCTGCCTCCTCTGATAGGTTCAAAGGTAGACACCACCATGCCCAGCTTAAGGCTTCATTTTCGAAAAAAGTAAAAGAAGAAGGAGGAGGAGGAGAAAAGGAAGAAGCTCTGCCAGGGCACAGCATGGGAAATCTTCAAGGATTCAATGACCTAAAGAAACCTTGCAATATTCTTGCAGACCAGATGGAGATGGAATGGAAGAGGGGAGAAGAGACGCGAACAGAAGAATGTTGTAGGCAGGATTGGAATCTGAGTACACAGAGTGACCTGGACTGTTGTAAACATTTAGTCACCAACTCAAACCCAACTTCAGGTCTTCCCACACCCTCCAATAAAGTATCCCACTTGCTTTTACTGACACAGTTGCCCCCTCGTGTGCTCTATTGTTCCGAAACATTATTTATCTTCTTGCGTGCAAAGAGGAAATGGTTTACGCTCCATTTAAAACCCTGGAAAATACTTCCCCAGAAGCATGACTAGTTTGCATCTTTTGGACAGCTGAGATCAAAGTGATTTAAAATGCTTATTTTTAAAGTAAACCATTTACACCAATCTTTCGGAAAATAAAACTAAATTTAAAAAAAAAAAAACAAACAAAAAAACCTTTTCCTTTAAGAACTGTATTCTTCTCCATAAGCCTTTTTAGAGACTCATCAACATCACCTTGGATGTCTAAGATGCCACCATGAGGATGGTGGAGCCTGTTTAATCTGATGCTATCTCAATGTCATCTCCACAGGGAGTAGAACCAAGGCTGGTGGGAAAATGCAAAAGGCTGGCCTTGATAGCAAGATCCACTGTGAGCATGGTCATCAGATGAGAGATGTCACTTGGCCCACTAACTGGAAAAGGAAAAAGAAAAAGGAAAAAAAGAAAGAAAGAAAAAAGAGTGAAGAAAGATACTGTTTGGAGAATCACTTAAGAAGGCAGCCTTTGTGAATCTCCAACTTCTGCCCCCAAAGAGGCAATTCCTGACTTAAAGCCCAACACTTACACATTATAGGCACACACCATACAACAGTAGGTAGGAAATTCCACAAGGCCCTGGGGGTAGCGGGGAGCCCACTCGCCTCCTTTTCCAATCTGAAGGGTGATTTGAATTACATCGGGGGTCACTTTATCTGAGGGACTGAAGGAGCTTTCCCAGCCCCCTGGCTTTATTTCACATCTCAGGCACACAACGCCTCTTTTATGAAAACCCAGCTTAAATATTAATGCGTGTTTTCTTAAGGAAGCGGGAGGCAAATCAACTTCCTGGTAACCAGGGTATCTGATTTCTAAAATGGTCTAACACTGATTGTCACAGGTCTGCCAGATGTGAGGGCTGAACGTCTTAAAAAAAAAAAAAAAAAAAACACGGAAAGCCTGGCTTTCATGCACACTGCTGTGCGGGTCCCCACCGCTGTGCGGGTCCCACGCCTCCTGGAGTTACATCCTCTGCTAGTGTGTTTTTGTTAGCTAGCTGCCGGAAGCCCTCAACAGCCCAACTTGTTTTGTGATCCTATAAGGACCCTCCTAGCTCTTTGTCAGCCCTGAAATTGAGAGTGTGTTTGTGTTGGTAAGTGTGGCGGGCCTATGAAAATGAAATCGTTATCTTGGGCAGGGACATAACAGGGAAGGAGGTGGCCCCAAAAGTTTGCTACAAAGCCTATTTTGAGTAAACCTTTGTCCTGAACACTCTTGTTACCTCCTGCATCCAGAAACAATGTCTTTTGTTACCAACTCCCCCACTGCCACCTCCCTTCTTGGAAGGCTGGGTTTGTTTACTGACATTTTCAATACCAGGCAATACAAAGGATATTTCCTTATATTAACTCCAAATGTCACACACACACACACACACACACACCCAAAAAAAAAAAAGAGACCAACAAAATTTTGCTCTAAAGAATCCCATCTCACCAGATAAGATGCCCATAATCCAGAAAAAAAAATACATAATGAAAATAAATCCTGTTCTTTAATGAGGATCCCATAGGTCTACCAAAGCCAATGCTTTACTTTTTTCGTTCAGAAGCCACCGGCACCACATTCCACTGTCCAAAAGAGATTGGGCCACTGTAGATCTAGTTGCTGCTAAAAGGATGCTTACAGAACACCATCTAAGGACCACCAGCTCTCTCTACTCAAGTCTATGATGCCCACTACCATAGGCTCAACTGTGACCTGTGCCCCTTCAGTTCACATTGTTCTAACTCGCAGTGCCTCTAAGTGCGACTGTATTTATGAGAGGGTGTTTAAAGAAGAAATTAAAATAAAGTAAGGCCAAAAAAACAGGGCCCTAATCCAGTATGGCTGATGTCCTTAGGTGAAGAGGCCAGCAGGTGCCGAACGCAGCAGAAAGAGACAGGGTGAAGAAGGCACAGGAAGAAGATGGCCTCTTTAGCCGAGGATGGAGATCCCCAGAGGAAGGCAGCCCAGCTGACACCTTGATCGTGACCTCTCAGATCCGTGAGGCACTAAACTTCTATAGTTTTAGCTGTCCACTCTGTGGCACTTCCTTGTGATAACGTCAAAAATAAGTCAGGGCTAGAAGGATGACTCAGTGGAGAGTGCAAACTGCTCTTGCAGAAGCCCTGAGTTCGGTTCCTAGCACCCCCATCCCAGAGGCTCACAATCACCTGTAACCAGTTCCAGAGGGATCTGACGCCTCTGGCCTCCGCATGCACCCACAGACGCACATACATATACATAATTTTAAAAAAAAAATAAATCTTTTTGAAAAAGTCATTTTAAAACAGATCTTGTAAGCTACCAGAGAATAATACATAGCTAATAAATCAATTTTCAAAGTGATTTGTAATCATTAAACACTATTCATGAAACATCAAGCCCAATACAGGAAACAGAGGTGTGAGCAAAACCGGGCCTGACCTCTGCCCTCACTGAGCTTCCAGACTGAAGGAAGAAGACAGACATCAGTTAGTCACAGGAGAAGCACAGCATTAACACTCACAGTGTAGATTAACACTCCCTGAAGGAGCCCAGCTTAGCATGAGAGAGTACCTATAAAGAGGGAAGGACTCACGGAGGTTTCTGGAGGGGTGGGTTTGAGAGATGAGGCACAGGGGCAGGTCCAGGGGGAGGAAGGCCCTCCAGGTGCAGTAATCTAACACCAGAAGAGCCCAGGGCTTGAGTGAGGTTGGAGGGTTTGGATGTCAGGCCTGAGATGCAGACTGAGGCCTGAGCAGGAGAAGGACAGAATCCAGAGTCCTGTGTGCAAATGGGACTAGATCCAGATTGATGTAACCGTTGGAAAGACAAGAAGAGTTTCAGCTTACTGCCCCATCTCCCACAGTAACTGCAAGACACAACCCACATTAAAGGCAGAAAACATGTTTTATCCTATACACGTCTCTCCAGCTCACACCCCTCCCAACCGAAGGCATTGACTTTGAATGATAAAATTCCATGTTTAGAAGCGGGAGGAAGGGAGGTCACCTCTGTCTGAAAAGATAGGCCTCTCAGGCCATTAATAATCTGGATGGATGTACAGTTCGATCCAGGTGCAGAATTTTACATTTAGCCCTTTCCTTTTAAAGAGTAAGTTCTAGAATTCTCTTCAGCCATAGTAACAACATTCAGCTTTCTAAGCACAGGGTGTAAAACATTAGCTTTTATGATTTCTTCTCCCAACCTTTTTGGGATTCATGGTTAGTGAATCTCAACACTTCAACCTCACAGAAACAGACTGGAAACTAAAGTTACACAGTAGCCTCAGGATTCATGAGAATTGCTTAATAGAGAAGCGGTACATGAATGAGAAAATGCAGCAAGGGAGTGTTTTCTCTAGTGACTGTTACCACATACACAAAATTAACAGACATAAGGAAGGATTAGTCATGTTATAATTAAAAATAGCTATGGTGCTTTGAATGATGCCAAATACTTTCCAAAGAGCCGCACTATTCCTCACATCATCCTTACAGTGAGGACAAACAGAGAAATCCAACTGGCTTCCCAGGACAACTATGGTGACCCAAGCCTATTTGTGACCACGGATACCTGTTTCCTCCTTCATCCTAAAGTGATTACATCTCCAATATTCATCTGAGCACATGGCTAGCCAAAATAAGAACTGTATACCCCAGATTCCTTATAACTAAGTAACCATGTGGTCAAGCTCTAGCCAACGACATGAGAGTATAGTGCTGTCTGCAGTATCCAGTGTCATTGGGAGGAGGTGATCTGCCCTGTGCCTTCCTTCCTCCATTCTGCCTCTAGGGATGTTGTCATAGTGATGGCTATGGCTCCATCCTTGATGGCAGGAATGAGGCTACTCTACAGAGATGTCAGGAGAATATGGTACAGGCAGCCTGGCACAGCTCCACCTCAGCTGTGGGTGATGACCTCCAAACTTGATTTATGTAAAAGAAGTACATTTTTGTCTTATACAGGCCACTGTTCTATGGTTTCCAAACAGGTTTTCATACTTGTAGCCAGATAGAATCATATCAGTAGTGCTCATCTAAAAAAAATAAAAGCAAATTATAACCCTGTTCTATTTTTTCAGTCTTTAAAAGAGGATGATCAAAACCCACCTATGGTCATGGTGTCAATCAAATAATAGGATGCCACTGTAATGGCTGCTACATAATAGACCCTCAATAAATGTCACCTTCTACCTACTTTATTCCTCATACAACAGAACTCACAGCTGACTACCACAGTGTTCAGGAGCTTTGCTGATTGATCTCCATGACAACCAGGAAGCACAACATCCAAGTTGTATTCAAAGGTGACATCCACAGCTGGCACTCTCAGGCATTCCAGGGGCTCATCTTAGAGCTGAGCTTGAAGCTCCTTCGAGAGACAGCACAAGTGTGGCGTGCACACAGTCAGAGCACTTCCCCTTCCCCTTCATGCTGCTTGTCTGCTGCCATCTCCACTTCCAGAACCGTGCCCTCGGGACGTAACACACTCCCATGACCTGACTTCAGGGAAGCAGAACATCGAAGCATCCGTGGGTTTTCTCCCAACTCATAAAACTCCACATTAAGAGCAGAAGCATGACATGGTGGTTCACACCTGTAATCCCAGCACTTGGGAATCTAAGGCAGGAGCATCACCGCAAGTTCAAGGCCAGCCTGTGTTACATAGTGAGTCCCAGGCCATCCTGGACTACAGAGTGTGACCTTGTCTCAAATGCAGCAGAGAATATTGTTTAGCCACTGGATTTAGTGTCTATGGATCTTCCATCTTTGTGTTATATTCCAGTCATCTGGGAGCATACACTAAGAATTTTCACATCTGGAGAAGAATTACGTCTTAGCTACAAAGTCAAGACTCAAAGTTTTCATGACCAAAAAAAAGAAAGGAAGGAAGGAAGAGAGAGACAAAGAGAGAGAGAGGCAAACCAAATCACATATGGTTAAAACTAACCTTGCAAATCACTTATATCTTTTATAAAATACCACACATATAGATTTATATTTCTGATGCATTGAAAATTGAGAACTACTGAACTAGACTAAAGGAAGGTACAAAATACAGAGTCATGTGCTTGTATCTGGCATAAAAGGTACTCTGTCATTAGAAAATTAGAAATCAGGTGAGAGTCTAGAGTATTCCTACTTGATGCTCTTGAAACTAGTGCCTATAAACTCCACAAGGCTTCCTGGATGTACTTCATGGAGTGTTAATAAACTGGAAAGGATGTCTGCAAAAAAAAAAAAATTGACACCTGGAAAGCAGATCTGTGTTTTCCTAGAATGGACTGTAGTGCTTAGATCCATGCATCATTCTGTGAAAAGCTACATCAAAGCTCAGCTTGTAGGCTTCCATTTTTCCAAGGCAGTATTCCCAGCTACATTTGGCTTCTACTCTCTTGTGTCTGGGAGCTGCTCTCTCCTGGAATAATCTTTTGGGTTGGAGATGGAGTCTTGTTTAGGTACTCAAATCATTGAAATCAGTTCAAATGTGATCAAGTTAGCTCACAATGTGGCTAAATAGAACTCGTGTGAAGTTGTGAAACTTATCTCCACCAGGGCACAGTCAAAGCATTTGCTCTTTTTTTCCCAACATAAACATGCTTTTAAGCAAAATTATGGCAAGCAAAAGCAGTGTGGTTCCTAGGAGTTCACCATGGCTTCTGAAGAGCCCAGGTTCCAAAGGCTCTGTGCCCACAACTTCGATGCCACATGTCAGGATCATTACTACTGGGACCAGGCAAGGACAGCTGGATGCACATCTTCCAGCCAAGTGAAACTCATGCTCAAGGTGTGAGATCCATTTATAGCTTTATCCTTGGATCAAAACTGACCTGCCCAGAGGAGCCACCAGAAAGAAAGACCTTCCTTGACCTCTTAAGTTGGTCTAAGAACTAAGAAAGAACCAGGCTTAGAAGCAGAGGCCTATAATCCCAGTACTCAGGAGACAGAAGTAGGATAACTATGAGTTGGAGGCCAGCCTGGGCTACACTGTGAGACCCTGTCTTAAAGTTTTAAAAAAGGAAAAAGGATATTGGACTTTTGCCCACAAATGATCACAAAGACACAGACAGCCATAGAAGAAAGACTCAGAATGAGCTCTCTAGAGGTGTATGTCTACTAAAAACAGAATGCTAGTCACATACAAAATTTTGAATGTTCTTGGTAACCACATTTTTTAAGGTTATATAATATTAATAGCATTTTGTTCCACTTGTCATATCCAAAACACAATCATTTTAACATACAATCAGTAAAAATTGCTGGCATGTTTTATAATCTTCAAAATCACCAGTATATATTCTATAACCAGTAGACATCTCAATTCTAACTGGCTTCTCTCAAAGTGCTTAACAGCCACATCTGGCCAATGGTGACCACACCGGACACCATGGCTGTTAAACAAAGCTGACCTACTCAACAACCCATAGACTAATTCTCTTTGGGCTTTCACAGTGATTTACGTTTTTTTAATGAGTTGCCATGATTCAAAACCCTGACCTTTGGCATCTGTGGGAAAATGATGCCCAGTAGCTGGCTTCAGATTCACAGTATGGACATATAGATGGAGACATCATGCATCTGAAAGTCACCCTTCCCCCAAGGAGCATTCTCTTCCTGTAGGCCATTGCAGTCACTCCCTGTTTCTCAATACCTCACATTTCCTGCCTGGCCATCACCCAGTAGGTATAATAAATAGCAACGTCGCAACCTTATGGGGCTAAGTAACATCAAAACTATTGGCTTGTTTAATGTGGTAAATTTTGCAAAAAGAAGTGTATTTATGCATTTGCGCTCTGTTTGTTTTCCTACCACTTACCATTTATGTTACTGTGAACTCTGAATTTCAATGGGGTCACGGCGCAGAGAAGAAACAAACCCTTGCTTATTGATTCAGGGAAAGACAGGAAATCAGCCTAGGGAAGGAAGCGATCCTGGTTGTTCTGTTTTTCAAATAACTGAAGACACAAGACTGAGAAGGCCAAGGAACATTTGAACACCTGGTTATTCAAACACACCACTAAAAGACAATCCCCAATGAGACCAGCATGGACGGACACATGAGTGTTTCTACCTGTTTATTTACCGTATGTGAGTATGGACCCAGTTGATTTCCTCTCTGTGGCTTCCATTTCTCTGAGGCTCACACCCCACCAAGACATGCTAACCCAAGACATGCCTGTTCCCTGCTTCTATTTCCCTTCCCTCCCCCCATGTGGACACTGAAGGACCCTCTACCACTTTTCCCTACTGCTTTTTCATCTGAGGTCAGCTAGGTCAAATCTAAATTCTCAGGCTTCGACTCACCAGTTCCCCTGTGTCAGGGCAATAACATTATCTACACAACAGCACACTGGTTTCAGCAATGATGTGGGAGTCAGTGCCCGGTATCGGTGTTCAAGATAAAAATTACATAAAGCCAAATTAATTCTTGAAGATCCCTTAAACTCCACATAGACTGCAGGATGCATTCACTCTTGACCTTGCACATTGGTGTCTATACAGAGAAGTCTGATTACAACTAGGTTTAATCTCAGGATTACGAGGGTGCAGATATATACTGAGTGCTATACAAGACATTATTAAAATGTTCCTTTTCTCTGATAATTATTTTCCCTTTGATGTTTTGTTCACTTATATATAGTTGGAATCAGGAAGACAAACACATTCACAATGAGAATTGACTGTGATAGTGTTTTTAAATAATTATTTGTTTGTTTATATGTGGCATTGTTTTGTCTGTATGTATGTCTGTGTACCATGAGCATGCTTGGTACACTTAGAGGCCAGAAGATGGGGGTGGATCTTCTGGGGCTGGAAATACAGAGGGTTGGGAGCTGCCATGTAGGTGCTGGGAAGTGAAGCCCAGTTTTCTGGGAAAGCTTCTAAATTCTTTTAACTGCTAAGCCATCTCGCCAACCCTACTGTGTTAAGTTTTACTAGATATCGCTAGCGAAGCGGTTATTATGTTCCAAGTCCCTAAGAAAACTGTTTTCAGCCATATCATGATTTTATTTACACAAAGACTCCACAATGTACTGATCTTTCTTTTTGTTCCCATTTTACAGGAACAGTCATGGGGTGGTTGAATAATTTGCCTCAAATCCTGCAGCTAAGAAGTAGCTGAGTTGAAACTTGAACTAAGTCTGCCAGATGGTCCTGAAGCCAAAGCCTCCAGTTTCACTCCTCCTGTCTCCTGACTGGGAACTGAACAGGAATCTATAATTGCCATCCACCGGCTCTCAGAGACACTCATCTCCTCTCAAGCAGACTCCCAGCCGCCCCAGATCTTAGAGCTAGCCCATATTCCCTTTCCTCCAAACACTTCTGTCTTCTCCAATCACCAAGAGTCCAGTAACTGTTTACAGATGGTCAGTGTTTCATACCAAAAGTTCAGAAGACACCCAAGCCAGCCATAATTCCCACGGCTGGAGGAAAGTCTTAAAATGTTTATTATTTAGAATCCACTGGGGGTGAGGGCCCCCTCCCTCCCAAGACTCCATGAGAAAGCACTTTAGAAAGCTGCCACATGATTTACATTTTCTCATTTTCTTCTGTAAAAATTATAAATCTCTGCATAATTTCCCACAACATTTAACAGGAGAATATCTAAACTAAGAAGTGTCTTGTGGACATAAATGTCAGGCTCACATAACTAAGTATGTCACATTATATAACTAAGTAATCGTCTAGACTTCCTGTGTGTCTCCTTAGAACAGTACTGTAAATATAAATGGGAAAAAAATAAGTAATAATTTATGAAAACTGATTTGCATTTCCAAATATAAAATGTGTAAAACCCAACTAATTAGCAAGAGTGAGGGCTGAGGTGTTTCTATAGCAACCGTAAAAATGTTAAATTATTTTTTCTCCAAAATGTTTTATATCTGCCTCATTAATGTTTGTTTTTTCCCATTTGTTTTGTGGATATTTCCAAAGTGAAAGGTTTCAAAGATTGCAAAAACTCTCTGCTTTATCACAAAGTTCACAACGAGGTTCCTTGCTAAGAACTGCCATTGAACAGCAATGCACATTAAAACTATATTTGGTAGAGACTCTTGTTCATGCCAGAGGCTGGATCCTTTGTTCTTAGCTTCCTCCTAAATTCTCCCTTTTCTCTTATTACCCCTGATTGTTCTGCCTCCATCGCTGCTTCAGAGATGCTAACCTAAGTTCAGGTGTGCATTCCATACCATTTTTTGGCCACCCTTGCAGATTCTGAGAGGGTCTGATGCCAGCAGGACATCTCTGGTCATGCTCAGTGCCTTGAAGAGCTCCTAAGAACCTGGGCTTGGAATACCTCTGCCCCTGGCTCTCAGTCTCCCGATCTGAAACTGAGGTAGATGGGGCATTGCCTGTCTATAACATTCAGCCATAGCCTGTCTATAACATTCTCTAAGGGTTGTTTCAGAGGTCCCTGTTATTGTCCATGTCAATACGTTTTGTTTTGTTTTATGTTTAGGGCATTTCGTTGTTATTTTTGAGACAGAGTCCCATGTAGCCCAGATTGGAATAATAAACTCACTTTACAGTCAAAGATGTTCTTGACTTTCTAATCTTCTTCTGTGATAGCATTTTAAGTCTCCCTATGTCACCCCTGACAAACCCATCCACCTAAATGCAATAGTCCACAAATTATAAGCAAGAGCTCTTAGCTTTGATTCTAGAGATCAGCTGATGGGAGCTTCAAAAGACTAAAAGTTCCCTGAGGTTTTTGCAAACAAACTTCATCTCAATGGGAAAGACCACAGGTTTGAAGATAGTTACACTAAGCCTTCAGATCCCGGAGGGGTGGGCATGGTTTCATTCATGTATAACGCAAGTCTAACATAGTCTTTGACAGGAACAAAGCTTTGCCTTCACCAACATGCCTCTACAGTGTTCCCCATCGTCAACCTGCTCAACCCCTCTCAAGCTTCACCCCAATTGAAAGGATGGGTCCCTATTTTCTCTCCTGGTGACCACGTCTTATGTCTCCATGGCCAACTCACAGCCTATTATTCTACACACTGTCACAAATTCCCTCACATACTCTTTATCCTAACTTTAAACTTTTATCCTAATCACAGGCATCTCTTTTGGGTTAGTATATCTTATAACAATCCCATCTCAAAGTCCCCAAAGGAAGATCTATGGCTCATATAACTCTTCTCTTCCCAAAGTATATAGGACAGCAAAAGTCACAAAAAGAAATTGATATTCAACAAATACATTTGACCCAAGCAAACTATGGGGGTAACTAAATTACAGTTACTGAATTATCCTCATCTATGCATTGAAGAGGCACCGAGTATAATAATTACATATCATCTAAACATAAGCATCCTCGATACAGCGACCTGTGGTGACCTGTGACCTCCTCCTGAGAAGACTGGTCCCCATGTATGTTAAGTCTTCTCTAGGGAGCACCTTGACAATGTTGGGGTCATTAATTCACCCCAAGTTTGTTACTCAAGCTCAGAAGCAACTTTGAATTTATTTCCCAATTTCTCCTTGCAGTTTCTTTAGTAAATTGGAACTGATGACCCCGGTGCCTAATTATGCTTTAAAACATTGTCTCCTGTTGTTCAAGTGGGCATTGGGGGAGCAAGAATATCTTAACATTTAACAATGTTACTAATCTTGGAAGAGATTCTGGTAATCTCCTACCAACACAAAGGGCAACCACACTCACAGGAGGGGGGAAAAATGAAATCCGAGACTAATAACATTTGCTCATTTCCAAAAATGCTGTTTTTCAGAATTCTTCTAAACAGCCCAACAGTAGTTACCCAGATGCTGCAGAGTTCTAAAAAACAAAACAAAACAAGTAACTCTGACAGATGGGGCTATCAGTACACTTGCACCTAAGCAAGCACACGCACAATCCCACCTGAGCAACTATAGCACACACACAAAGCCAGGACCCCAAGAACTGCCCAAGCCACTTAACCTTAAGCCCAGTTGAATCCAACACTAATTCCTCGTCTTTAAGTCAGGTAGGTGTTCCTTGGACTTCTAGTAGGCTACGCTACATCTGGTCTATAAACAATCCTGAACAATAAGGATGGATACCTTTGAGGAAGTGTACTGTTGACAAAGAGCATGTCCAGCCAACCCAGCTGGAAGGGATTCACTTGTAATGCGCCCTTAGCAACAGCTATAATAATTTAATGCCATTAGTCTCAGTCTCAACTGTAAATGGCCCTAATGGACCCTGCGGTGTTCCTTCAGATTATATACTGATATTGGGGCACAGCTTTTACGCTCACATTACAGCTGCTAATTGTAAAACGCTTATGTTGGATACACTCGAGTGTTGCAATAAGTGTCTTCAGTTAACTTCTTAAGGGCAGAGCTTTAAAAGGAGCATTTGTCAGCGGGACAAAAAAAGGCAAGAGAACGTCTCATCTGGTTTCAACATTGAAGGGGATCCTGCAAGACGCTGATTGCCTGGCTCCTTATTTTTTTTTTTTTTTTTTTTTTTTTTACAACAAGCACTGTTGCTTCAAAATCTGTTAGCAGCCATCTCCTCAAAGGATTTATTTTGATAGTTCATGAATGTGTTGTCACACAGCATAATTAAAGCTTACAGAACTATTATCAAAACACAGTGGAAATATGCTCGGGAAGGCTGATGGCTACCCTGCCGCCTGTGTCTGCCGCTTCCCACAGGATGTGCCTTGACTGACCAGCTGCCTTCCAAGTCCTGACACTAGGCATATGGAGGCAAGTCAGGCCTCGGGCTAAAGTGCGCAGGCAGGCTTCAGTGAGCAATCAATTACAAGTAACAGCCAAGCCCCCGCTTGGTGACCGCTTGGATTCCCACCGTCGCACGCTGCCAGCTTGCAACTACTTTGAATGCAATAAAACTTGTAGGGAGCCGATTCGTGTGAAACTCTCCAAGATAGATGGTTGGGATTAACAGTAAAAAACACTAATTAAAGATGGGCTGAGGAATTAAGGGACAGGCCGAAAAGCTTTCTGCCTTCTAGTTTGTCTGTAACAAAGGAGGAGAGGGGCTGAAAGCTGAGCCTCCTCTGTTGGCTGCACACTGGTCACCAGAGGAGGCTGCTGACTGCGGCGGCCGGCCATGGGTGCCAGTCATGTCTCCTCAAAGGGTCTCCTCACCTCAGCAGTATTCAAAGACAGCGGATGCAGAAGATGAGAGGAGAGGACGAGGAAATTTGATCACTTTTATATTCAGAAGTATTGCTTTGGGGGTATGATTTTTTCTAAAGTATTTTTAGTCACCAGATAAAATGAAAAAAAAAAAAAGAAATGAAATTAAACAATTATATTTCCACATGACCCTGATCAGTCTTCATCGTCTCATTTCTCTTTTCGATGCAGCAAAGCCCTTGGGTTTATTTATCTGCTTTGGGAATTGGGGAGGCTTGGAACCACTCACAATAATCAGAGCTGATTCACTTGCAGAAAAGAGAATTCTTAAGCAAATATTAATTTATTTTCTATTTCGGGCACCAAAATGTTCTTGCTAAAACAAATACTGTCTATGCAAATCATTTATACAAATGACTTTAGACAAAAAAGGGGGGGGGCGGGAGGAGATCAAGACTCGTTGAGTGGTCTCTTTTTTAGAATGCATTATTATGGTCACATATAGATGCGACATGCGAAAACTTCTGAAATGGGAATTGTGCCCATTTTACAGATAAGGAAGTGAGAGTCAGACTGTGCAAAGCACAGCTTGCCCACTTGAAAGAGCATGCTGAAATTCAAACCCAGTTGCATCTGGTGCTCTTTCATCCAGGCTTTCCTTGTCCTTGTATCGGCAAGCAGCATCATTGAAGCCCACTGTGTTCTTGGTCCCATATTCCCACAGAATTGGGCCTTTGGGACTAAAAGCCCTTCCTCTGTCATATTATAGTAGGAAAGTTACAAACAATGATTTTTTTAGTTCTTTGAAATTTTTATACAATGTATTTTATTCATATTCCCTTCCCTTCCCCCAGCTTCTCCCAGATCCATCACCCCTTCTTGTCTACCCACCCAATGTTGTGACTCTTTTTAAGCCCACTGAGTCCAATATTGCACGGCCCCTATATTCTTGGATGTGTGTGTAGCCTTCCACTAGGGCAGGGTCAACCTACACCAGGGGCTGCACGCCTAAAGAAAACCCTCCCTCTTCCAGCAGCTCTCAATTGCCCAGAGCTCCTCAACTAAAAACTTTCGGCCACCGCCCCTCTCCATGCTGGGATTCTGTCTGGCATGTGCTTGCATGGGCCTTGGGCATACTGTCACTATTACCGTGAGTTCATCTGTTCGACTCCCCTGCTGTGGCCAGAAAAACAGTCTCCTTGTGGTCACCCACAGCTCTTCCCCTCTCTCCTTCCCTGAGCCTTAAGAGGACAGGAGATAATACAGATGTCCCACTTCGGGCTGAGCAGTCCACAGTCTCTTATCCTCTACACCTTGACTGGTTGTTGGTCTTATACTACAGTTTGATTTAATTTTTTATATTACTTTATTTTTTACTTACAATAGCAAACCTCTAACGGCCAAGTTCTATATCACATTACCTACTCTGTCCAGATATATAAAAGTCAGAGACTCATCCTGAAAGGATAGTCACTAATGTGCTGCTCACTAGGAAAAATATGACATAGAGGAGAGAGAAAGCCCAGCCAGTCCATGTAAAAAGCGCTCAGTCCTTCAGGTCTAAATAAAACCTCCTTTTTGCTACAATTTTACTTTTAACTACGTGTATATGATGTACAGTGAGGTACATATGAACAGACTGCCTATAGAGGCCAGACCAGGGCATGTATCACTGTATTCCCTGGTGCTAGGAACTCAGGTCTTCCACGAGAATAGTGTGAAGTCTTAACCACTGATCTATTTCCCAAACCCCCTAAAGACCTGTCTTAAGTTGAAGCAATAGGTGTGCTAACAGTGGAAGGGGGGCATCTTCTGGGGCCGCATCTCAAGACAAAGAACTACAGGCACCTACGGAATGCTGAGATCTGAAGAATTGGTCCTCCCCAGAGATGAGCCCCCTATTGGTTATCCAATACCAAATGGTCAGTCCCGGAAACACATACACACAAGCAACACTGAAAAGACCGAACAAGTGATATTATGTTGCATCCACACACAAAAATAATTTTTAAAAAGAAGCCATGAATTTGAGAGGGAGCCAAAGGGGATTTGGAAGGGAGGGGATATGGGAGGGGTTGGAGGGAGTAGGGTACAAAAGAAAGGAGATGTTGTACTTACATTTTCATTTTAATAAATACAATTCTTAAGTTGTATGTGGAGCTGGAGGAAGAAGTGGAAGGTATAGGGTCACCTGAAACCATGCATATTCACCTCTCTCTCTCTCTCTCTCTCTCTCTCTCTCTCTCTCTCCCTCTCCCATCTTTTCTATTAGTTTCCATAAATTATACATAATGGGTTTTATTTGGACATTTTCATACAAGCATATGGTGTATTTTCATGATTTTCCTTCCTCCTACCCTCTTGCCCTCTCATGTCCCCTCCCCACCCCTGTCCCCTTCCCATCCCTGTCCCCTTCCCACCCCGTCCCTTTCTACCCTGCGGATCCTCTTCCCAAACAGCCCATCTCCACTTTGATGTCTTTTAATAGTTCACAGCTTGATGTTTTTGTCTCTTTAGAATCAAAATTCTTTCTTTCGATTATCCCTGTCATCACTCAGTCTAGGAAGTACAAACCTGGTGAGGGGTGGTTAGAACCAGAAAGCAAGCTCCCCATACCTAGGGGGCCATCTGAGAGGCTGTGATCCCAGGGCCCTTACACATGCTACAAAGACATTTCTGCATTTCCATGTCTTCACAGATCCAAGTAAAGGAATCACCAAGACAAAGTTCACAGTCTTCCCATTACTTGCTGGGAAATTCTTTGAGAGTATAAACCTCACCTTCACAAACCTGACATCTATCTCAATGTTGTCAAGCTGGGATTGCAAAACAAGGATGATGTTAACCAATACACCTACCAGAACCTAACCATTTGAGAGACTATGTAATTTTTCTAATGTTACGATTTTTGCCTTATACATGTATACATATACAAAGCAAAAAAATCAGAACTCAGTAATCTAATGCCACAGAGAAAAGTCCTCTAACCTGGCCATTCTGCTCAGCTTCTAATGTTTAGCTATTTCCAAAAACAAAGATGAAGACTAGTCAAAAGTATGCCACAGTCTAAGGTCATGATACAAGCCCATGCTGTTCAATAGAGTGAATCTTTGTGTGCCTGTTCGGTCATTTTGAGACAGGGATTCAAGTATCCCAGACTGGCCTCAAACTCTCTATGTAACAAGGATGACTTTGAACTTCTGATCTTCCTGAGCACAGGGAGTACAGTTGTGCTCTACCACATCCAGTTTGCACAACACTGGTGATCCAACCCAGAGTTTCATGCATGCCAGGCTAGACTCTACCAAATGAGCTACATCTCATCTCAAGGTAATGCTAGACTGACTGCGGAAATAGGGATGGGCTCCTTTAGAAAATAACCATCTGGCTGGGTACACACACTTTGTAGAGTCATTTGTAAGTGAGAGTGGACACTAATCAGAAGCATTGGCCCCACCTACTGGATTTGGAAGCAGACATGAATCAACAGACGTGAGATCTATAGGTCAGCAGGAATGGTCAGCCACAAACCCTAACGCTGCATTGGAACATCATGCTTACAATACTGAGGCAGGTAAGAAGAGCCATCTTATCTGTGAGAGTCCTGGTCTAAAGGCTGCAGTGTGACTAGTGTCCAATGGCATGAAGTTATTTATGCTGCAGGCCATCAAGACCATGAGCTTGGAAGGAAGCATATACATGGGCAGGATAATGTGCAGAAACCTCTGGCCACCAAAGTTCTGCATTTGCTTGGTCAGTCAGACAAAGTCAGCCCACACAGAAGGCATCTATCTGACCTCCCTTTCCAGGGCAGAGGTCAAAGGAGACAGAAAGTGAATCACCTCCACCGTGCAGTGGTTTATAGCAGCTTTTCTTTGCCATCAGGTGTTATGTCGATCTGGCTCTTCTCTTCTTGTATTTTACATTTGCCCATGGATGTTAGAGAATTCACCAAAAAGAAAGACAACTAAATGACCTCCAGAGAGGTAAAAAAAAAAAAAAAGGAGGAGGTAGATGAGATAGCTAAGTGCATATAAAATATTCAAGTATATAATCTGGAGATATTGCACCAAAAAAAAATCTTTAAACTTGTGCTTGAATATGTGAATTATGATTTTTGTTTTTCCCACACAGTGTATACATGATGTGACATGCTTTATTTATTGTAGCTGATTTATCCTCACTGTTTTATTGTTGACCAGCTTTTATTTCTTCTTTAACCTTATTAACCCTTGCTGGTATTTGACAGCTTAACACCCTCCATCACTCTACAACATTCACTCTGAGAACCGACGTGGAACTAATGGCAGCCTTTTTATTTCCAATCTCTGAGGTCAGCAGCAGCTGCCCTAGCCTGAACCCTCTAAGATTTTTCCATAGGTAGTTCTCTTTCAATGGGTCGTCTCCTTAATGTATCTCTACAGGTCTGTCTAGATGTCTGAAATGAGATGTGATTCCTGCTAACTTTGGTCAATGCCAGCATACACCTAAGAATAAGAGGAATAAGTTTTACTATTAGAAAGAAAGAGGAGAGGAACAGAGCAATTCAAGCGAAACAACTTGGTGATTTTCTTCCTGGGTGTTTTATCACCTTTCAAGTTACATTCCAGGAGCATCCATTTGGGAACACCTTTGATTGTCTCCACAAAATACAGCAGGGAAACAAATGCCCCCAACTTCTATTGCCTGCTGGAAGTGTGAATGAAACAGAGCATGGTAAGAGAGGCTTCCTAGCTCTGCTTTTCAGCCTGGATTGATTAACTCTAATAAATTCAGGGAGGTGATTTCAGATGATAACTGTCAAGCTGGATCTCACAGCCTGTTGTTTATTATTTCACACGGCTCAGGGGCTCAGTCTCTGACATTTGCCACCCTGAAAGGTCATAAAGTCAAATTCTACAGGCAGATTTAGTACGTCCTTTGGTTGAACAGTCTTCTGTGTTAATGAAGACTAGTTTTCTTAAAAATTAGACTTAGGGAAGAAAAATATCAGACTGGATACAAATATGCCCAAATCAGGAAACGCATCCTTTTGAAGAGCTGAGTCGGTCATGACCACTTGACATGGCATGAGAAGAGTCTATGTGGAGGAAAGCTAACCATGGCTAACAAACTAAGCAAACAATAGTTACGAACCATCCAGGTAAAAATAACAGTTGCCCACCAGTAAGGACGGGAACCCTGGTCTGACTGCCCACAGAGTCCTAGGCTAACCTCTCTTGCTCTTCTCATCCCCAAATATTACCAGACTTGCTCATCAATACAGGTGATCAGCCCTGAAGCTGAGCGCACTATTATCCACAGCATTATACAAGTCAGAACACCAGGTCCCGCATGGTCTCTGATTAAACTTTTCTCTCCCTAAGCAAATGCAACCTTAGATACTAGCTTCTATTCCATTATACTAGTCAATGATTTTTGAGAAACTGAAACCAAATGGCACCCCAGACCGGCAAAGGGTTTTCTATTGCTTTATTTTTTTAACGATCAAGATTTCTCCATTCTTGCGCCTCCCCCTGTGTCTCTATGCTATGAGAAGACAATGGATGTATTTCTGTGCCCCACACGAAGTCCCACTGAGGTAATCTAACAAACTGAAAAGTGAATCAAAGCAAAAGATAGAGGGTCTGTCTTACATGGATTGGGTGCTGCCTGATGAGCATTAAGCCTACCCCATTAGCTTTCCTGGACTCAGGCATCTATGTGGACCATTAGTGCATATTCTCACAGCTGCCTTACATCCATCTGCCCCTCCACTAGGAAACAGGAAGAAGGTTTGGACAGCATTTCCGCAGGGCGAGGGTCACTGTCTATGTAGCCTGATTTTTTTTTTCATTAGTAAGAAATCTCCTCTCGCTACTCTAATTGCTCATTGTTGGTAGACACATGGACAACATGCTGGTTTATGCTGAAGACTTAAACACTTTCAGAGAGGAATTAAATTTCTCCTCCCACTAATCTCTGCTTTATCCTAGAGGAAGCCTGAACCCCAATGTCTCCAGGGTAAAATTCACACCTCCATCGAAGCCACCACTACAATACCACTTATTCAAGGAGCCTTCCAGAACACGGCTCATTGGCAGACTAGGTTAGGCTTGCCCTGACATAGACTTTCCCAGCACCTCATTTAATATTCAGTGTTCACTCGTGACTTCCTGACATTCTTTCCCACACTTCCATGTCTGTGTTTTCCATACCTTAGAACGAAAAAGAATCCAAAGAAACCTTACTGAACATACAAATTCCCCTCCACCTGCTCCCAGAGACTGCTTCTTGCTGAGGTTTGGAATTCTTCATTTGACCAAGATGACTCACACACAGGTGATCCTCAGATTGCACTGTCCCAAAATGTCAGCTCTTTGTCATGGTTACATTCCTATGACTCAGCACTGTACCTAGCATCTGGCAGGCACTCAACCAACACTTAATGGGCTGAAAGGAATCAGTTCTGATTCTGGTTCCTGACCTTCTGTTCCTAAGCCTCCAGCTTTCACATAACAGTCACACAGCCGTGTATATATACCTCAGCTGAACACTGTGTAGGCCTCCACAACTTCTGAGTTGTTCATCGTACATGTCATGTCCAAGCTTCCTACCCCTGTCTCCAGTTCATATGGATCTTTCATTTACTCCCTTTTGTAATAATGAACTCTTAGCCTATTCTCTTTCCAAATAGAGTTAAGAAGGGGGGGAAAATGACATGGACTTGGTAAATGAGAGTTTCTACTATTAAAAGCAGGTTGAAGTTGGGGCTTTGCACAACTGTTCCTACTTTCTACAGTGGCTCTATTTGAAGTGTGGAGATGGTGTTTGAAACTCCCAGCAGGCTCTAGTTGAGGGAGCATCATCCTCATTACCATTAATGGGAGCTGGGCTAGAGCTATAAAGAAATAGAAGTCCTCTGGGTCAAACCTACTGAGTGGGCCAATGGGAAGTGGAAGACTTGGGTTGTGGATGAGGGAGACTGAATTATCCTTAATTTCATTCTCTCTTTGGACCCTGGTAACAAGGCAAAAAGAACCCAAATAGCAGAAACTGTTTGACTAAGAAAGTTGATGGTTCTGAAGGCGGGCTACCAAGAGTCCAGACAAGTGCAAGGATATTGGCCTAGGGGAAGGGAGGGATGTCGATTCATGCTGCACATATTTTTGTAGTGAATGTGAGGCGGGGATGTAATGGTGGAGCAGGAGACGGACTTGCCATTCTGTAGGTGGGAATGAGGATGCCATTAGTCAGGAAAGAAACAAGTAAGAATTAGATATTTCACCTAAGAGCAAAGACCTCGTCCATTTTGCTCACGGCTATGTCCCCGCATCAAGTACAGTGTCTGGCACCTGCTGTGGACCAGATAAACATCTGTTAAAAGATGCACACAGGGCTGATTGGATGGATGGAAGGATGGAAGATAAAGTGAGGAAAGTTAACAAGAAAGGATTCTCTTGGCTGGAGAGATGGCTCAGCAAGTACAGGTGCTTGCCTAACACATCTGGTGACCTGAGTTCAAACTCCAGAAGCCATGTAAAAGTGGAAGGAGAAAGTCAACTCCACAAGGTTGTCCTCTGACCTCTACATACAGGCCAACACACACATATGTACATGAGAGAAAGAGAGGGAATTTTTTAAAGTCTTCTCTAAGAAGGTGACATTTAATTGGGGGTATGGGGGAAAAGGTGAACCAGAATGAGTCAGCCAAGAATGTCCTATAGGGAAGAAGTTCCTAAGAGGAGGAACAGTAAGTTCCTGAGGCAAGAACAGACACAGAGAGTCAAGAGGGGGTGAGACTGGGACTCAGGCCGTGTTAGGGGCCGGGGGTGGGGTTGGAGACAGGAACACAGATGGACTGACAAATACATAGACATTGGAACTTGATGAGGACTGAACATGGAAAACAGCAAGCAGCCACAAGAATTATTTTATCCACTCAAATAAAGTACTCTCCGAGTATCTGACACATGAAGTGGGAACACGGGGCTCTTCTGCTCCATGGAACTCTGCCAGAGTTTTGTAAAAAGAAAATCTTCACAGTCTGTCTTGCCAAAAAGAAAAAAAACAAAAACTCAATAACCAAAGGAAAAATTGCAATCGTGGAATGATGCATAAGACACATTACCTGTGGCAGCTGTCGGCTCAAGATTTAAGCTTGATTAGAGCTGAGTGTGGTGCTGCAGGCCAGCCCCTGGGAGACTGAGGCAGAGTCGGAAACTTAAGGCTACCCAGAGCCACACAACAGCAAGACTTTGTCTCCAACAAAAAGAACAACAAAATCCCACCAAACTGGTAGTAAAACTATTAAACTCCCAGGAGAGAGACGGTCATCGGGAATGAAATACAGAAGGTCCCAAAATACGTTGAAATAACAAGGGCACATGTGGAAAAATGCCCAGTGGCACCCGCAGTAAGAGAAGTGTGGGCTTAAGTCAAGTCTAACTTTAAACTGTTAAGTTGGGTGAAAGCAAATTCAGTGGTAGCTACGTGGTGCTGGCAAGGCTAGGCAGTGGTTAGTGCCCTCACAACCAGCCAACAGAGCTGGAAGCAATTTGACATTAGGCATTGAGAGACAGGAACACGTTTACAAGGCCCAAAGACGTAATTCCTCTCTGGAGATCTGTCGCAATGCTCTCACGGTGTTTGTTTATTTGGTTGTTGTTTGTTGCAAAGTCCTAGGATTCTGCAGAGGTACCTCAAGACCTCTGGACAGCAAGCAGAATAATCATGGAAAGAGAAGAATGGACATGGCTTTGGGTCCCTGTCTTAGTTACTTTCTATAGTTGTGAGGACATCATGACTGAAGCAACATAGAAGCTAATGTGTACTTGGGACTTACAGTTTAGAGGGTTAGAGTCCACAAGCATCATGGTTGGAAGGAAGCATGGCAGCATGTAGGCAGGCATGGCCCTGAAGCAGTAGCTGAGAGCTTGTATCCTAATGACCCCCAAATACCGTAACAAAGAGAAAGAGAGAGAGAGAGCTGTGAAATGGCATGGGCTTTTGAAATCTCAAAGCCCACTTCCTGTGACACACCTCCTTCAACAAGGCCACACCCACTAATCCTTCCCAAACAATCCACCGAGAACCAAGTATTCAAACATAGGAACCTATGGGGGCGGTTCTCATTTGGACACTGTAGTCCCCTCCCCTCAGAACAACCAACAAAGTTCTGTTTTATATATTCTGTCTCAAGCCTTCTTGGAAACCAGAGCCATACAGGTTGATATTTTTGAGAAACATATTCTCATAAAGAAATGATTGAAATTACAAAAATAACTGTAAACATGAGTGGTTTAATATTTCACTATATATGAATAATAAAATGTTTACTATCTACACATAATACTGAAAATGAAGATGACAGTATTTTAAACAATAGCAAAATAGTGTACCATCCAAAATAATATGGGCTACATAGTGACACAGGAAAAATAAATATAAATATATAGATATATGCACATATACTACAAATACATACATGCATATATACAAATATGTACAAATTTAGAACAAATATTATAGCTATACTATCATACTATTTAAGTATTTTTTATTTTATTTTTAATTACCTATATGTATTGCATAACTCCTGTGTGTGTGTGTGTGTGTGTGTGTGTGTGTGTGTGTGTGTGTGTGTGTGTGTAAGTAATATGTACTTTTAATCACTGAGCCATACCTCCAGCCACTTATAGCCTATTGAAGTGTTTAAAATGAACATAAATTAAAAGTGCAACATAATAAACATAGGTGGATTGTTTTGCTATTCCATGTTTTTCTGTAACATGATTAAAAAAGCTTTTTTTTTCTGAGACTTAAAAATGACCCGTGATGGCCAGAGACCCATGCATTTCCATGTATCTTTCTATCTCAACATCAAGCCAATAAGCTGGCCTAGCAGAAATACTAACACTTTTTGAACACATAGATGCATTTTTAATTAAAATCTGGTCATAAATTAAGTCCAAGAGAGAGAGGCTGGAAAGTCATGTTCCAGACCGGTTCAGAGAAGGCCTCAGGCAGTTGCATGCATTTGTGAGGCTCTTCAGAGGGTTCCAAGTGGCAGAGTGAAATAAACCATGGAGGGGCAGGGAGACAGTACTGGAGAGGCAGGTCCTGAATGTACCTGGCAAGAGGGAAGGAGTCTGTCTGAAGAAGTACAAGTTGCCTGGAGGACACGAGGTGTAGCCTACAAGATGCTGAGTCCACGGGACAATTCGCGTGAAAATGAAGGTCTAGTGAACGCTCATGGAGAGCGGCATGACATGTTCAGAACTGAACTTTCTGGAGACTAGCATGTCTACAGTGTACATCATGAGGGTGGAGCTGTTAGCTGTGAAGAGTGGAGCCCAGGAGATGGGAGAAAGGGATAAAAAGGTGGGAGAAGCGAAGGAGGGCTGGAACTGTAAGACTGGGTAGGAGAGCATCACCATTATGTACGGACTACACAGACAGACTTCTCTAGAGACGAATACAGAATCCACTTGGACGTAGATCTGTCCTTAGGAAATCTGGACATTTGGGAGGAGAGGTAAGAAACTCCTTCCTTGCACCCCATCTCGACTAGCTTTAATGTGCTCACCACGCATGCGTATCTGACAATTAAAGCCTCGTCGTCTCTAACATTTGTTTATTAGCAGTCCCAAATGTTTCCTGTGCTATATAAAGTTTACCTTTGACTTCAAGTGGGGAAGTGAAGGGTGGAGCCCAGAGAAGGGGAGGAGGGAGACACAGTAGCTGCAGCTCCATGGCAAGAAAAACATCTCGTTTTTTAAAATAATGCATTCACTCAGAAGCCCAAGCCTAAAGGTCGCAAACTCGCACGAAGCACCAGTGATTTAGGGCTCAGTTCAGCAATGCGTGGAATGTTAAAATACACGGAAACCGCAACACAGCGGGAATGGCGCTGTGCCTCTGGCAGAAATCGCCGTTTCCCACACAGGCCCTAAATCTGACCCAGCAATGAAACTTTTAAAATTTTGTAAAAATAGAACAGTTGGGAAATCTTGGCCACTTTTAGTTCAAAGAAAAACAAAACGGCCATCTTTTCTGGGTGAAATCTGAAAATCTGCCACTGTCCTCCCCTCTTGCAAGCTATGTGAACGGTAAGTGGAGGGAGGGGTATTTTCAAATGTCGAACTACATTTTCCTCTTAGGTGACCTGGCAAATGCATTCTGAGAGGCTCTGATGTTTGTAGGGTGTTTTCTAACTCATCAAGAGTCCTTCCAAGGTGTCCAGTCAAAAACCAATGTGTGTGGCAAGTGCCACTTTCAGCCGACTACTGAATACCACTTACTTACATAGCAATTACGGGTCAGAATTATCTTCTGTAATCTTCCATCTATGTCCTACGATGGTAGGTACTAGTCTCCACGGTGTACCAATTTAAGGAACAGGATAAGTTTATTAGTTTCCCCAGGTCTGCATGGCAGCCAGGACTCAAGCCCCAAATCCTTCCGATCCTTAAGTCCAGCCTCCTTCTCTTGCATTCACTTCACAGGAAGGAATTTCCCACATCTACTCAAAACAATTATATTTAGAAATCAAGGCATACCACTGAGATCTTGGTCAGCACTTAACTCATTTTTCTGGACTGTGAACCCAACCCTGGCTCGAACCCGGGCTGTATTTCTAGTCTCTTATCTATATAGTATTACACACCTTAAGCAGAAGCAACTCTCTGGCTTGTGTCAGAGCCCAGGTTAAACTACAGATGAATTCTATGGAAACCCAATCCACAGTCTCCCTCCCTCCCTCCTTCCCTCCCTCCCTCCCTCCCTCCCTCTCCTGGTTACCCCCTCCCTGTAAGGCATCTCCCTAATATTTTTTTGGGAATTGCCATGCTCTGTATTATGACACAGGCTTCTGTAAAAAATGTAACAGTCGCGATTAGCACTTGAAATGAGTATATCCAGACTATGTGTTTTGCTTGGTGCTTACAACCAAATTATCTCAAGAGGCTATCAAGAGCTCTCAAGTCGCTGTGTGAACTCTGTTCTTCATTTAATCCAGCCCCCACGCAGGCAGGAGAAAAGAGAAAGCATGATCTAGACGTCATACAGAAAGAAAAAGAATTCAGTCTCTCTCTCTCTCTCCCTCTTCTACCTCTCCACCCTCCCACATCTGCCCCCACTCCCAAACTAAATATAGAGGCCAAGCATCAAAACACAGACCCGAAAATTTTCCAAAGTGGTGATTAACAAATCAGTGTCACGTGACACTGGAGACGCAAATGAGATGCCCAAATTCACACGAGCATGGAAAATGGGAAGTGGGGTGTACCTGAACACGCCTTAGGAAGCTCTGCACGCATTACCCTGCTTTATAGCCATCTCCACCAACGTGCACCACAGGAAAAGCTTCTGTGAGCTCAATGCCAGAACTCTGGTTTTTCCTACCCTCCATAGGAAGGCTAGATCCTGGATACAGAAATGCTAACCGATCAACAGACATAAAGTTAGCACTGCACTCAAAGGCTTTTTTTTTTTAAAAAAAAAAAACATTTCCCTTATTGGAGAGGGGAAGGGAGAAAAGGCTTCCTTTCTTGACCCTACAACAAATTCCATTAAACTTCAAAAACAATGCTCTGAGATTCTGGAGGATACAGACAGGAAACCAAAGGAAAGCTTTACAGAAAAGTTAAAAAAAAAAGTGTTTTTTCAAAGGGAAGGTTGTATCTTGATGGTGAGAGCTCATGGCAACTGAGAACATAATTAGATTTGAATGTCATGTACTTGTGACTGGGTGTATCACACATCAAAACGGGTTTAGCATCCAGTCAGAGCAGCAGAGATGTGCAAATGCCAGTGGCCAGTAAATAATTAATGATCGCCCCCAAAGTTTACAAATGCTTCAAGTGCCCTGCGCTTTCAATTCCATCGTATTTTCAAGTTACTTGAAATTATCATTTTCTTTTTTGCAATGTTCACAGAGAATTTATCATTGAAACCAAAAGTCTCCTTTTTACCCCTCAAATCTTGATACTTGTTTGTTTCTTGGGGCAGTTAATTTATGAGTATTTCTTATAGGAAAGATAAACTTTCCCAAAAAAAAAAAATGATGTGATAAATATGAGTTCAGGGACAGCACTGAGTTCATTATTATAAAATGTAGTGTTTGAAATGAAAACTGGGCTTGTGTCTTTATTTCATCAGTATCCATAAGTCTTAGGAGAATATTTTTGAAATTTGACCCAGATGACTAAAATTCATCACTGAGAAAAACCGCTTCTAAGTGAGATTTGATAGTGATTGTTTTATTGGGCTTATTTGAGGGAGCACTCAAACTATACAATTTCCACTTTAAAAAAAAAAAAACTTGTTCCCCCCCAAATGCAAAAAGGATTAATCTTGATTGTGAAATCAAGAAACAAAGATACAGGCCTATTGTGCAATAATCAGCCCACATCTCAATGAATAAGTAATATTTCTCACAAACCCAAGTTAGATAGTGGATTTATTTAACCTCTTGGGGTCAGGTAATAAATACTAAGTGAATTATTCAGCCCAATGGCTAATCAATACAATTCCATGATATATTTTTTGTGTTTCATAAAAGGTTGTACACTAAAGGCAGTGAGCAATTATGGAAATTGGGCCGGAGCGCCTCTCAATTCCTCTCCCACTTGAAACCCCAGCAGGCCACCTTGACAGCAAATCGATTAGTGCTCCAGTGAAGCGGCTCAGTGACCCTTGACCTCCTTCTAGCAGGCCTGACAGAAGAGAGAGTATTTTATATTTATTTTATTGAATTAACTCCATCTTGCCTGTACCAACGCTTTACACATATTAGGCTGGCAAGCTACAAGCTACCCCGCCAACGCTCCATTCCCCTGCTAAGCAAGCCCCGCCCCCTTCCCTGAAGATTTCTTTGTTCTGGTTTCCCTTTCACTTTTGGCCTCCATGTAGGATTCCAAGCCACCCTGAGACTCAAGGAGGAGTTCCAGGTAATAAAAATAAAAAAACCAGTATATAATTCTTTCTGCCCCCAGGTTCCTGCTTACCTGGTCCATTCAGGAGAGTGTGCTAACCTTATCCTGCTGCCCCCATAAAGACAAGGACCACTCAATAATAGCGGACTCACCATGGAGCTGTCTGGGAAGATGTTAAGAGAACAGCAAGAGCTGAAAACATTTCCCACTGGAAAAATCAAAACTAAATCAGAAGCTATCAGTAGTCTCCGTTCTTCTGACCTGATTACATTATTGCCTCTTTGAAACTACAAGAGATGGAGAATCAGTGATGAGGATGAGCCGTCTGAGTTGCGAGCATTGTTTCTTCAAGAAACAATGAACATAAAGACTCCCTACCAGCAACAACCAAAGCTGATGAGAATCACCAAAACTTTGACTTCTGCTGAACAGAGCAGCAGTTAGAAAGTACCAAAGCAACCATAAGGAGAAACTGTCCAAAAATACAACTGACAGCTCTGGGGATTGAACAACAGAAGTATCGGCAGAAACACTTATAACTCACGGAGCTGAAAGAAGTTGGACTATATCTGAAAGCGGAAGCATGGGATAGCGGTGTGCTACCTAGGTGATAGACTTCAACTAACTGGACTCCAGTCCCAGCCTTTCCACCCACACTAGCTGCAGACTTTGGGCCAGTCACTACAGCATCTCAAAGTCTCTGCTTTCCTCTGTGCATGAGGGTGACATTAGCTGTCTGTAACAAGCAATGTTGGCTGCCAGTGTTATTTAATCAGGTCCCAAAGTGTGTTCCATGGGTAGAGAAGCAGTCATTTTTCATCCCTGTTTTATGAACGAGCAAGGAACTAAAGAATTTGGGGAATCAGAGTCTACCTTCCAATGATTGCCATTTCTGGGTACAAGTACATGTGGATTTAGAGGACCTTGTAGCTTAGCTTTGAACATTCACCCCATGACTCTATCTCCTCACAGACAGAAAATGGAAGGCCTCTTCCCTCACTCCAGTGGTGGAGGGCACGACATTGTTCTAGTCTATTTATTCCTTGCCCCTGTCATAAAGGGCAAGGTCTTAGGGGAGTTATTGACTTCATGGGGACAAGGTGATGATAGATGGATTTTTTGGTATAGGAAAGAAAACTGAAAGAAGGAAGTTTGAGATGAGAAGCAAGTCATTCCAGAATTGTGGTCAATGGCTCATCAGGGGGTGAGTAGGCACCTGCAGATGTTAGATTTCTGGTGGGAAGGGAAGGTCATTTAGAATCTCTCCAGCTTCTTCAGCAAGGAGGACCTCTGTCACATCACCCACCCACACATCTTCTAGGGGAGCCGCACTGAGGTCTAAGCCCATGACAAGCCCATTAGCTAGAACTGTTTCTGCACAAATGTCCTCATCCAGGCTTATGGCCAGTGCCATGTGACAGGAAATGCTAGCCGCCAAGGTTCTGGGGACACTATGAGCGTCCTGATTTTATTTCTCACCCTTTTTTGCTCATTGTTGTTTCAGACATCCATGAGTTCTGCTTTTTTTTTTTTTTTTTTTTATCTCAGTAGGGTGTTTTCTCCACTGGTTCACTATTCACCACCATGGATTACGAAAAGAGTTCATCTGTGTGTGTGTGTGTGTGTGTGTGTGTGTGTGTGTCTGTGTGTCTGTGTGTCTGTGTGTGTGTGTCTATGTGTGTGTCTCTCTCTGTGTCTCTGTCTGTCTGTCTCTGTCTCTCCCTTTCTCTCTCTCTCTCTCTCTCTCTCTCTCTCTCTCTCTCTCTCTCTCTCTCTCATGTTCCCTACCAAAAACAAATCAAAGGCCTGGAGAGCGATGATGAAAATACCTTCTCATAGATAGAAGCTCCTAGTCAATGGATTAGGTCCTAGCTATGGGACCTGAAGACAGGTATCAACAACACACAGGTCAACAACTTAAACAACATCGAATGCAGTTGTGGCACTGCCACTTCCCTGTAAGAGGAATCTAAGGCAGGACTATTTGAAGGATATGGAGTGAAAGGAGTTAGCAAATTCACCTATGAGCTCCTGGTCCCCAGCAAGCTAACAGTGTTTATTTAGTCCTTGTGGCTATTGAGAAGACCTAGAGTAGAAACAGCTGATGGAAACTACCAGGAGAAAGGCTTTCACCTTGCCCTGCCTTGCCTTGATGGTGCCAATAAGATGATAATACTTAGGGGTTTTCAGTGTGTGTGTGGTGGGGGGGGGGGTGCCGCCTCATGTGATAACATAAGGACAATTGGTAACACTTTCAAAGTTCACTTTGATCTAGTGCCCAGGAACCCACCAGCCTGGAAAAGTGTCAGACACAAGAGAGTCTCACCAGGAGAGTAATGCCATTGGGTAGAAAGACCCTGGTTCAGAATGCCCCTGGGGTAGGACTCTGGGCAAGTTCTCTCTTCTCTGGGCTCCCATTTGTAAAATGGAGAGACCACTTCCTACGAGATAAACGCTGTACGAGTCACAGCTGTGTGTTTATCTGGACGCGTGAGAGGCCCCACTTAGGGTGTTTGCTTCCTTCAAAATCTAGAATTTAACAGCCAAAAGAGTCTCCCCACCCACCCCGAAGGACTAAAACAGAAATCCATTTGCTCAATCAGTGAACCCCACAACCAAAACAGAGCAAGTCCCTGGTAGAAATGATCTGGCTGGGATGCCTGCAAGCTCTCACTCACCAGCCAGCCCTGTTGAGTCATTTTGCAGAATACCACAGAGCCTTCTGCCTGGTCCCACGGAAAAGGAAATCACTCACACCTTTGTATAACTCTATGCATTAAACCATAAATTATTCTTCCCCTTTCTTCCACTTTCAGAATCTATACAAAAGTGATTACCTCAGTCGTTTTTCAATATTACTTTCATGCTCAGAAAAAGCACTTTCAGAAAGTTATTTATTTTTTGCGGCATGTCAGGTTGCTAGATTATACTAGTTAAAATAAAACTACTATATAAACTACTGTGTACTTCTGTGTGCATTACATTTCCCTACAAATGCTGTGAAGTAGGAATATTCACAGTCCCAGCTATGGCTATTTTAAATATTTTGTGCCGCTTCAGACATTAAGGAAGAAATCAGAAAACCAGTTGCTAAACTAACCTAGCGACTAGGTAATTTTCTTTTAAAAGTCATTTTTTACCACGAAACTAAAACCAACTCCTTCTATTATGTCATCTCGTGAGCTCTTGCAATAGCTTTAAAAGATCCTCTTGGATCTGACTTGCGCTCAGCCAAAAGCAAGAGTTGGACACAGAGGGAAAAAGAGAGAGCACAAAATCTTGAATGAGAACAACCCAGCACTTCTAACAACAGAGACCACAGATTCCTGATGTACACAGCTCAGCCTAAAATAATTACTGGAATGCCTTTAAAAGAGGGGGGGCGGATAGCAAAGCAAAAGTAATGCTGGACGTATTCTTAATTTTATACCCCAAACTGTTTTCTGTACACCTGCGGTATTAACCATTTGCCAAAGTACGACAGATGTCTTTACATTGCCATCTCAATTAAAGCCTCCCCCAAAGGCCATGGATCTAGGCTCCTCCCTGGGCATTTGTGTTCTAAGCCACAGAGCTCGGGGCTCTGAAGGAGGGGCAACTAGGGCAGCTACCATAAGATAACAGCCAACAAACACCAACCTGTCCCCGTGCCTGTCAACACAGGGACCAAGACTGCAGAGCTCCAGAATTGGACTCTAAAGATGCAAACTGACTCTCTCGGCAGCCAAGCGAGAGGCAGAAAGAGGAAACACTTGAATATTTAATAAACAATTCTGCTCAGGCTTTTGAGTCCTGGCACACAGAGCTTGTAAGCATGATCCACTTTCCACCCACTCAGGCCACCTCCAAAATGGCTGCACTGTCCAGACAACTAGTCTCAAGCCGCTGGTAGCCTCTCCTTTTTCTTTCTTCTCAGGCTGATTTGTCGGCATCCTATCTTGAAATCCTGCAGGACTGCTTTAATCTTTCATTTGAGTTTCACTTCAAGCCACGGAGAATGCCCAGCCTTGGTGCCCTAGGGGTCGCCAGACAGCAAGGTCCTGGAAACCGGTAGGGATCCTCAGGAAATACAGGGCACAACAACACAGGAGAAAGGACAGCAAAGATACTCCACATACATTTTTAACACAGCCAAATTTAACTAAAACGGGTTCCCTGGTAGTGCTTTTAACTAACAAGCAGTCAATACACTGCACTGTAAAATGTTTTATTTTAATGCCTTTCAGTTTGGGGCTCTGTGACTGCTGCGGGTACGCCCATTAAAAGCAACACAGACGGTAAATCAGATCACCCACACCTTTCACAGCCTAGGAGGCTATTTTCCTGCTGGAGCACACATAGCTTCCACTGACAAGGATGGCATCTACTTGTATAGGGGAGAAGAGACCCTTCTTAACATGGGAATTTATGCTTTTAGACAGGTGGTTGTATGTAGACAAGAGACACCAATAAACAGGTTTTATGGTAGCTGCTTAGAAACAGAGTCTGTGTTCCATATCTCCAAGAGAATCATCACCTTCTTCAACAGAAAATGTAGAAGCAAAACCTTGGCAGCATTCTGAGTCACAGTTCACAACACAATGTGCTACCTAACCTTGCACATAACCATGGTCATGGGGATTGAGTTTGACTGGTCCTTGGTGCTTTAATAAGCTGATAGTATTTGTGAAATTATGGTGATACTGACTCTGGCTGCAGTATCTCTCGTCCCTGCATAAAAAATATAGTGAGCACTGTACAGAAGAAGGTGGTTGGTGATTGTTAATGCTATGCAATATACATACACAGTACTAAGTATAGATTCTCAGACATGGAGGGCTTTTAGGAAGCATAAATCTGAGAGATTACCTCCTTTTTTAAAAAAGACATTGATATACTCGCTTTAAGGGAATGCAGCGCTGTTTTTTAAAAAAAATAAATAAATATGATGATCATCTGTGTCACATATGGATTCTACGTGTTTTTTTTTTTTATCTCATTTCTTTGAACAATATTTCCTTTCTGAGTGTTAGTCACTTCCATGAAGGGAACCCAAGAATAATGCAAGTTACAAAAAAGATTGAGAGAATATTTTTTAAAGTGCCTTAAAATTTTCATAATTTACAATAGACAGTCACATCTGCATAAAGAGGTTGACACTCTGCTTATACACCTAACTCCATGTGATGAACACAGGGCTTGAACCAGGGTGGAAAAGACCTATTTCCAAAGAAATCCATACCCTGGAAACAAACTGGCTCTCAGCCTTAGCTTCTCCTGTGCCTCATTTTAAAGACAGCTAGCTTCCTACAAGATGTCCAAAGGGTCCGTTCACTTTTATTCACCACACCAAATGTTGCTTGTGGTTGACACTGTTCTGTCCCACTGTTGCAGAGACTTAAAGGCCAGGACAATATTTAACTTCTCACTTTTGCTAGCATGGCTGTGGCGGAGGTAACCACAGAATGCTCATCTATCCAAAAGAGAGAGAAAAAAAAGAGAGTGTCACTGTGGAATTTATGAATGAGAGTGCTTTGGCTGCGGAGTGTCCCCATTACAGCCCTCAGCCACCACAAAACTGCTGTGCAGTTGGAAGGGAGCTTTTTTCCCATGCAAAGAAGTTTGCTGTCACTGCCAGCACGTCAGAGGCAGCACATCGCGTGCAGGAATGACCACCTGCGAGCAGCAGTTCTCCTGCCCTCAGAGTCTGGGCTTAGCCTAAACCTGAAAAGACTATGGATCACAGAGCCCAGGCTGCAGCCCCTGCAATCCTGGAGATCATTCCATCCACTCACTTTAGAGATCAGCATTCACACTGAAGCGCCAGAAGTGCAAAATAAATGCATCTCGGTGCATAGCCCAGCAAAGGAAAAAAAACCAAACCAGAAATTAGCCCGCCTGTGGCATCGAAACCCACCCACAGCCGCTCCTCTTCCATGTGTCTAAATGCTGACCCTATTCTTGTTTATTTACCAAAAGCCATGATCAACCAATTCAAAAATTATCCTAAAATGTCATTCTGGCTGGGAAACAGTCAACTTCCTCCAAGCAAGTTTAGACATACCACTATTTTCCCAAAGCGGGGGAGAAAAAAATCTTTCTTTGTGTATGTGTACATGTGTGTGTTTTCTCAGTTTCCTGGCAACAAAAATTATATAGATTGAAGCTTAAAATACCAGTTTTGGCTTATGGCTTATGGCTTAAAAAAAAATCTATCTTCTAGACAGAATTTTGCCATAGAATCTATACTTACTGATAGCTTAAATTGTTAAAAGTTGCCGGGCAGCAGGGGCACATACCTTTCTTCAATCCCAGCACTTGGGAGGCAGAGGCAGGTGGATCTCTGTGAGTTTGAGGCCAGCCTGGTCTACAGAGTGAGATCCAGGGCAGGCACCAAAACTACACGGAGAAACCCTGTCTCGAAAAACCAAAAAAAAAAAAAAAAAAAAAAAAAAAAAAATGTTAAAAGTCCAAGTTCTTGAGGTCAATACAGAGCTAACAGGTTCTGAAGACTCCCTAGTGTGACTCATAGATCGGTTTCTATTTATCAAATTTTCAAAGTTGAAAACAAAAGGTGAAGCGGGATGTCATAGCAGGGAGGGATGAAGCACCTGCTGCAGCAGCGTGTGCTGACCGTAAGGGCCTCTTAAGACTTCTCTGGACAGGGTGAGGTCTACCACAAGTGAAGTGACAATCATGGCCAGTGTGCACCTACTATCTCCTTGAACGGGTATCTGATAAATGCAGTGTTTCAGCAGCACAGCAGAATCCAGCAGGATGGTTTGGGAGACTGCTCAGTCAATGAAGTGTTTGCCTGCCACAGGGGCATGAGGGTTCAAGAGTTAGGATATCCAGAAAGGGAAACGAGTCACAGTAGTCACTTGTAAGCCCAAAGCTGAGAAGGCAGAGACTGGGGGATTCCTAAGACTTGCTCGCCAGCCAGTCATTCCTAATTAAAGGACTCCAAGTTCAATGAGAGACCCTCTCTCAAAAAAATAAGGTTAAGAGCAACGGAGGGAGACATGCACTGTCAACCTCTACCCTCCATGTACACACACACAAACACAGAGAGAGAGACAGAGACAGAGACAGAGAGGAGATCCAGATAGAAGAATATTGCTTTCTATTTGCAGATAGATTTAAGAAGAAAAAACAAGTTTCAAAAATCAGAAGATACATGTACAAAGTCACATGGTTATGCAGTATGCTGGAAGTACAGAGCTCTTATCCGTCTGACCCCGTGGACTGCCGAGCTGCTGAATTCTCGGCAGAGACTACAGATACAGAGTTCCTGTTCTCAGTTTGATCATTAGTCCTGTAAGGATGCATTCCCTGAGTGGTGGCAGACCAGTTCTGCCCCCCCCCACACACCCCATACACGTATCATTTGTCTATGCTTTCCTCACAACAACGAACACAACTGTAATTTCACCATGGCTTTCTTGATTCTTTTGAGGACTGTCTCCCCCACTGGAGTCTAAGTCTGTGAAAACTACATCACAGTCTCTGCCCGATACATGGTAAGTATTCAATGAATGAATGAACGAATGATTCATCACGTTTCAATGGTACTCCTTGTCTAATTCTACACAAAATACAAGGCCTAGCAATCCCAAATTGCTCCACCACCTCCCTATGCTATTTAGCCAGATCTGATAACAACCACTATTCAGTTTCCCATTTTGTCTGTCATTTAAACATCTCAGAGCAAGATAAAAAACAAACAAACAAACAAACAACTGAAAATAGCTAACAAACACTGAGAGAGAGGGGGATGGGAGGGGGGGTGGGCAGTAAGTTCAGGACTCTGCCAAAGGTCTTAATGGCAGCAACAAAGCCATAAACATCTCAGGGCATTTCATACGTCATGAGGCCTTTCAGATGGAAGTGATATCAGCATCCATTGCCACTTCTGTTTCGGCTCACCAAGCTACTACTCCAGGAAGAAGGGTGTGATTTATCCGGCATTCTATCATCCTGAATCTTCTATTAACCGACACTTGTGCAGTCACAGTACAATGATAAATGATAGTCATAATTATGATCCTAATTCACAGCAAGTCACCAAGGTATCCTCTGAATCACCGAAGAATGACATTAGGTGAGAAGTTCCTTGAGAGAAGGGATCATGTTATACAATTCCCCAGTGGCTTGATACAATACATAATTGTTTAATAAAACTATATTGATCATAAGAATGGCATTGTGTCTGAAATGATATTCGACGTGTATCATGTGAAGAAATTATCTATTAACCAGAATGTTTAACTACATTGCACACCCATTAATGTTTGTTAAGAGGAATTTAGTTCACCCTAAATGGGAACTAATGACAGTCTTGGTGTGGAGGATGCATGAGCCCATCTTCTATTTAGTAATCAGCAAAGACACTACAGTATCGGGAAGGATGTTGCTGGATGACAGAACTTCCAACGAGCCCGAAATCAACTGGAAGTGTCACAGTTGCTACTAGTGCTGCTATAATCTCCCAGAAATGACTATCTGGATTGTAAATGTTGATATAACTAAACAAACCCAACGAGGAAAAGTTTGATCTGTTTCACAGGGAAACCCTGGCTGACATATAGGAAGTTAACAGAAGTCATGTTACCTAGACTCATGATAAAAAAAAAAAAAAAAAAAAAATCCTTGCATTTTAAGCACATAAACTGTTTCTCTCCCTTTGCAGTTTAAGTGAATGGGAGGAAAATGCCTGGGAATATGTTCATTGCCACAAAGTATTCATACAATTTTTTAAATAAGCAAAGATTATGTCCCTCTATAACAGTAGTTCTCAACCTTCCTCATGCTGCAACCCTTTAATACAATTCCTCATGCTGTGATGGCCCCCAACCATAGACTTATTTTCATTTCTACTTTATAACTATAATTTTGCTACTGTTATGAATCATAACGTAAATATATGATATGCAGGATATCTGATATATGACCTCCATGGGGTTGTGACCCACTGTTGAGAAACAGTGCTCCAGACTATGGCTCTGAGATTTTTGCCTATAGGTCCAATAAGTAGCTTTATTATTCATATTTTGTCAGTTATTCAGTAGCATCCAATGCTGGCTAACACTGTAATATTACAAAATTGTAATATTTTACAATTGTAATAGTTATTACAAAAGTATTTTTGCACATGTGTGGAGTGTGTACGTGTTTACGTGTTTGCATGTGTGTGCTGGGTATGCATGCACATCTGTGCACGTGGAGGCAAATCTGATGTCATGTGTTTTCTGTGAATGCTCTCCATACTACACATTGAGGTAATGTCTTTCACTTGAATGCAGAGCTCACTGATACAGCTGGTCTAGCTAGGCCGCTTACTTCCAGGGATCCCCTGTCTCTCCAACCTAAGTGGTAAGATTATACATGAGCCACCATACCCTTCCAGAATTTAGGCAGATTCTACAGATCTGAACTCTAGTCTTTATCATGATTGTACATACCCTCTGACCCACTTCCCCAGCCCAAACATATTTTAACCTGTTTTACTTTTCTTTATTTAGCATATGTGTGTGCACAGGCATGAGTGTGAACTGCAGTAAATGTGTGGCTGTTAAATGACAGCTTGCCAAAATTGGTTCCCTCCTTCCACCATGTGGGGCTTGGGGAATCAAACTCAGATTGTCAAGCTTGGTGGCAGGCACCTTTACCCACCAAGCCATCTTACTAGCCCTCCAAGTGTTACTTTATCTCACACATACATGTCTCCTCTCTCATTCGTTTGTATTTGCATATTTCTAAAGTGATTTCTTAAAGTTAGTAAAAGAATTAACTTCTATAAACAAAACCACAGTGGGGGAAAAAAAGTACCAGAACTAAAAACAAAGACTCAAAAGAAAGGGAAAATATTAAATAACTTTTGAACCTTACCAAATACATTTAATCCTTTGAATGACTGTATAAATATTTGAGTGTGTTTCGTTTATGTTTTCCTCCTTTTTATTATAGAACAAGATATGCTTTATAAAGTAGTCCTCTTAAACAGAAAATAAAAGGGGGGAAAGAAACTATGGTTTATTATTTAACTTCCGAAAAGCCAACATCAAAGGTTAGGTTTTGGTTTTCAAGACTATATCATTTGTAATTTCTTAATGCTTTTTTTAAAATGTGAAAGAAGAGTTAAGTCTCAAGAATTCTTATCTAGAAGCTTCTCTTAGCCAAGTTGAGTTGATGGGAACTACCCGTTTTTGCCAAGACCAAAAAAAGAAAAATCTATATAGAGTTACTCCCACCCCTTCGCCTCGCTCCTTCACATACTATTTCTGACTCAAAATGAAAATATTTTTATTGTTCTTTCTTCTTATGTTTAAAAGAAAGGAGAAAAGGATTCCTGGATGCATTCAAAGTGTGAGGCTACAATTTCATTACATAAAAGAAGTGATCTGAAACTCACCCATGTAACAAACCAAGTTGTCTATTTAGGACTGGCTTGAGGGGTGCTTCCGATTTGCATACGTTAGCCCTGTGAATTCCCTACATGAATAATTTTAAGGTGCTTAATGAGTGACTGAACTAGAAGTGGAATTGGGTTGCACACAATGACGGTAATGAAGCTCAGGAACAATGAAACAAACGGGAAACAAGTCCAGAGCTGTTGGGAGAAATCAAACTGTGCAGCCCACAATCCAGTTGCTATTGGAACCGCAGCATCTTGAGATCAGGTTGTCCCAAAGTCCTCTCAAGATTAGTCAAGATAACATGAACATTAAGGAGCATATTTAGATCACTTCACTTCTTCCATCTGCTCATGACAAAAAGAGACAGCTGAGAAAATGACCCAGGATCTTCACCCTGACTCTCATCTCCCTTGCCTGTCTACAGCCAATCCAGCTGTGCCCCGGCCACTTGCCTCTATCTCTGTCATTACTACTGACCAAGACACCATTATCTCTGGGTCATCGCTCTCCTGTAACTTCTGAACTCTGTCTCCTTGCCTTTGAGTTCTGTTCCCTATAGCTCTCCTTGTATCCTTCCTAGTCAAATTCAAATATTACGTTCCCTTAAGATAGAATCAACCAGTTCCCGACAAGGATACCTATGACACTCCATCCTACCATCTAACACATCTTATTGTTTAGATTCCTGTTTGCATAGGTCTCTATGCACAAACTCTTGAGGGCAAGATATGCCCCTGCCACACAGGAGTATAAGCAATAAATCCCGTTCAAGGCTTTCAATGATTTATTAAACTCACTAGCTTTATTATGGAATTGTATTGTTAAATTAAATATATCAATTTATCCATGATGACAAATGTGCTCTCTAACAGTAAAATGTGTAGAAGTGTGGGCTGGGGGGATATCTCAGTTAATACACTGCTTTGCCATGAAATCATGAATATTTGAGTTAGAACCCCAGGTCAGAATCGGGGCATGGTGGTGTGTTCTTCTAATCCTGCTGTTGACAGCCAGGAACAGACCTGGAGCTCACTCGCCAGCCAACCTACCCTAATGAGCCAGCCCTGGACCCTAGAGAGAGACTGAATCTCAAAAAAAATAAGGTGGTTGGCTCCTGAGGAACCACACCCAAGCCTGACATCTGCATATGCGTGCGCACACACACACACACACACACACACACACACATGCGCGCATGCGAACACACACACACACACACACACACACACACGAAGAAATAAATAAACCATATTAAAGAGGACAGACTACACAGCATCGCTGGAGAGCCAACTATTGGTCTGACACCATGGTTTTTCTAGAACAAATGCTTACTGAGTTACGTATTCTGCTTTGGGATAATAATTCAGAGCCTAACAAAATGGAGTCTCTGATTCTAAACGCTCAATGGCTTCTCCGACAGGAAAGTCTGAGAACGTCTGACAGGGATCACTACCCACTAATCTGGGCTCTTCTGATAACGTGTGAGGAGGGAGCTCTGCTTTGTAGTGTTTGCCAGTTCTCATGGTGTAAACACTCACAGTGTGGGTCAGTTCAACCCTCCAGTGTCATATCACTTGACCAGAACTGGGAGGAGACTCAGTTGGTTCTCAAGAATCTGCATGGGCTGGCTCTATTACCACACATCCTAGGATGCGACCTGAAGCCTCTGCAGCTGAAGCCACAGCCCTTTCACCAATCATTTAGTCCAGAGATAGTTTTTGAGGGTCTGTCATTGTCTTGGCCAGGGAACTAATATCCAAAGCCCCTTGTTACAGGAGCCCCCGTCATCCCTGATGAAAACTTACCCAGATGGCCATAGCAATGAAGGAATGGCTGAGAATTTGAGGGAGGGAGCTAAAATCTGATGTATGGATGGATAGATGAAGTGCACTCATGAAAGACACAATGGGTGTCCCTGACAGAAGCAATGGGAGCTGTGTGAGCATAAGTAACTTGGCTCTTATCCTAAGAATAATAAGAAACCTTTTGTTGTGGTTTGGATATAAAGTGCCTCCCAAAATGGCTCACATTTTGAAAGCTTGGTTCCCAGCTGGTGGGTGTCACCAAAATAGAGTATCTTGTTAAAGGCTAGAAACTTTAGCTGCCCCAGCTGGAAAATGTAGGGCACTAGGGAAGCAGATTGTTGGGGATACCTCTTCCTCCCTCTCCCTGGTCCCTTTCCTCTGGCTTCCCCATCTCCTTCTTGATTGCCATGAGGTCATATTATACTGATTCATCACAGGCCCAAAAAAATAAGTGACTGTAAGCTAAAATCCCTGAAACCCTGAGTTAAAATAAGTCATTTCTCCCTCAGGTTGTCTTTAAGTATTCCGTCACAGCCAGGAGGAACTAACAAGTGGTGGCAGATTTTTGCCTAGAGAAAATGTGGCCAGATGTGAACCTGAGTGCCTCACCCTGACTCCAGGAAGGAAGGATGGATGTGGAGTGTCTGAAGTGACAGCAGAAGCCGGGCGGTAGAAGCGGGGCTGGTGTGTAGGGAACAGAGTTAGTTGAAAAGCACCTAGTGGAGCTACAGCTGAGGGATGCAGGGCAGTATCCGGGCTCTTCCTCAGGTTTCTACAACCCAAGAGGCAGGGAAAGCTGTCACACAGGTCTATGAGGAAGATGCCCACATCTGGGAAGTAGGAACGAGAGCTTGTGTTTAGTCACTGAGTTCATTCATATGGATCTTTTATGGATGCACTTTAATGAAAAATAGTTACTTGCTACAAAAGGAAACCCTAAAGCTCTTGCCACAACCTTCTGGTCTCTTACACACTGGCCCCCAGTCTTTCCACCAGCTGCCACATATCCACGGACCACTACTCCCTCCCTCTGTAGGACGTCCTTCGCAAAACTTTCAGGAAACTCACAGAACCTCACCTGCATATTTCTCTCAAACCCCCCATCAAAACCTGATTGCTGATCCTTGCTTCTTGGTGAGGGGTAAATGTCCCACAGCTAACAGGGCCCCTACACACACACACACACACACACACACACACACACACACACACACACACACCAGAACTGTCTGCATTCCAGGCTGAAGACCTGACTCAGATCATGTCTCATTCACGTTTGTATCTCCTGGTTCTGTCAGGAGAGAGGTCCTATGTTTTCTATATTTCTACATTCCCAAAGCAAAGTCACAGTAACTTGTCTGACCACATGAACACACTTAGGAAAAGATAGAGCCATCTCTAGGCATTTCGGTCACCATCTCAAATATTCGCTGTGTGGGAGCGTGTACATTCCCTGACGGACTTGACAAAGAACTGAGCAATACCTCATCCAAGCGCACAATAGACACACAGTTTAGAGCAAAGAATGGGTTATCTGGCTGCAGTTGCTTCTGCTTCCTCTGGACCTTCTCAGTCAGCTTCTGAAAGAGATGTCTCTGCAACCTCCTCACAGCCAGGACACACCTCCTCACATTTCAGTTACATTCTACCACAAGAAGGTTTTCTTCTATGCCATGTCAGCTCCGGAGGACTTGCCAGGTCTGGGTCAGCATACCCAGAGATAACCCTCAAGCAACAGAGGGCAGAAACCAGGAAATAAATATCTAGCTTCCTGTCCTTTCAAGAACGTAAGTCTGCAGACTGTCTAAATGGCTCAGTCAGTAAAATTCTTACTGTGCAAGCATGAGGATCTGAATTCAATCCTCAGCACTCATGTTTAAAAAAAAAAATAAAAAAAGGACTGGGCAGCAGCGGTGGCACATGCCTTTAATCCCAACTTTGGGGAGGCAGAGCCAGGCGGATCTCTGTGAGTTCGAGGCCAGCCTGGTCTACAGAGCAAGATCAGGACAGGCAGCAAAACTACACAGAGAAACCTGGTCTCGAAAAACAAAAAAACAAAACAAAAAGTTCAGGTGTTGAGGTGTGGCAGTGCATGCCCATAATCTTAGCAAGGGAGGCAGAGATGCATGTATGCACATACACAAAAAAAGTACATAATTCTGGGAGGCTTGTGTCACTCTACTCTTGAGGAATCCTGATGGGATCCAACATTTGCCACCTCAATGATACCATCAAAAACGTCCTACGTCGTCATTATCTTTTTCCTCTTGTCTCTCCTCACTCTCCTCCCTCTCTGCTTTCTGCCTCTCTGCCCACATGGACCACTTGCCTCGCAGTCCATACAGAAGGGTTACTTTGGAGGAACTGCAAACTAATGTAGACTCACCCCAGTGGGGTCACCCATTTCAGGATCCACAAAGCATTCTTCCAGAGAACTCTCACCGAAAACATCTGGAAGGCTCTCCAGGGTGAGGAGCATTGCAGTTCTGTTCTATAAGAACATCTGGGGAGGGCTGCGGCAGGCAAGGTATAAGCATTTACGACACACCTTCTAAATGAAGTCCAGGTAAAAAATCCCACTTCTTCGCAGGTAGTAAAAAGGAGCTGATGTATACGGCTTTCCACATGACTCACTTTTCCACACCCTCCTCCTGACTCACTTTCCCACATCCTCCTCCTGCGTTCTTTCCAATTTGATTTGGCTCCTGTTCCCAGTCATCGTCCATTATGCTAGAACACGATTATCAATATATTCGGTGCTACTAAAAACTTCTTAAACTGGTCTCAGAACAGAAAAGAAAAAGCAATCTTCTGACTTAACATGAAATATACTCTGTCGTCCATTAGCATGACAAAGTCTATTTTATTTAGACATTGCCATGAATAATGAAATGATGTAGGATTCCCACTCCCGCAGCTCTTCCTTCCTTACACAATCAATTATACATTTAAAAAAATACTTAGTGGATAGAAGACCTCTAATTAAGCAGCACTTGAGGGAGCCTGTGAGATCCTCAAAACTGAAAGAAAGATCTTTTAGATACATAGGAAGGCAGAGCTCGGAGGCCGGGGGAGGGGGTTGGGGGGAGGAGGATCCACTCAAGATGGTTGTGCTGTGATCAGAAAACCATACTTTCATGTCCTGTGAACTGAGAAATAAGGAAAAGCTCACATACACCAAGTGTTTAACCCAATAAAGCCTCCAAAGTGAATGAGACATTGTGTGGATTATGAATGCTTTCTTTCCTTGATTCCAGCCAAAAAGCCAGAACTAAGTTGAAATCAGATATTAGAAACTCAGGCCTCCAAGTGCTGTCCCTTAGACAAAACAGTCTTCTCTGAAAAAAAAAAAGAAAAAGAAAAAAAGATTTAAGGTAGTTGATTCTTGAGTACTCTGGAAATTGTCCAAACTTCAGAATTGAACAGAAATAGTTAGCAGTAGATTTCCCAGAAGGCAAAGTAAGGCTGGTTTTTCTCACTCCAATCACTGCGTATTGCATCCTGTTGTTAGAAGGGACGCTTATCTGGGGTAATCACCAATATGACTTGACATCCTGGTTGTCCCTGAAAACCGACTTTCTCCCACAGAGCCCCGCAGATTTCCCCAGTTTGGCAAGTCCTGGTGCTTTCTCTTTCTCTCCCTCTAGAGGCAGAACGTGAAGCAATAAATAAGGCTTAATATCTAGGCATTAAAAAGAAAGCCAGGGGTGAAGCCCCTCTGACAGGAACAGAAAACAGGCCTGGGAAGAAGGCCCGGAGTTTGTCAAGAAAGCGGATACAGGAGAAAAGGGAGTTGGGGTGGGGGGTACGTAAAAATACTCTGACCCTTCAGGGTCTGCAAGCTCCCTTCCATTCCTCTCCTCTCCATTTCTCTCTGTGGCTCTGACTCTACCCTGTCTCTGTGGTCCTGTATCTGTCTCTCTTCCCTCCTCTGGATCTCCTCACTGCCCACCATCTACCCCTCCATGGTACTATGTCCCCTCCGCAGCATTCTCCTACCTAGGATCTGGATGGGTCCCTCCTCCCCAAGTGGGGGACTGGTCCCTCCTTCTCAAGTGGTTCACCCCTTAACAGAAGGGACCAATGAGCCTACAGAAGCAGTCCTGCGTATGGTATGGATGTAATGAGACCCTGTCACCAGAGACACCAGATGTCCCCTGACTTCTGCAGTGTGCCTTCAGAAGCCCTCTCCTCTCTCTATCTCCCCTTGGCCTAATGAGCCTCAATTACAGCTTCTTGGGCTTTTGGACAACCGTGGCAGGGTGAGAGAGACGCCTTAGGAGGAGCCAGGGCATAATTTTAACAGGCTTGTGTGTGTGAACTCACTTCTAACTAGTGAGATCTTCCGGCCATCAGGTCTGGCCCTGGGTTAGGGGTCAGGAGACCTCCTTCCTTGCTGGGGCCCAGAAACCTTGGAAGGAAAGTCAGCAAGCAAGAGGCTGGTCCCAAGAGGGCATAGGGGCCAGGGAGCTGGGTTGTCTGTGCTCTTTTTAATACCACATTCTAGCAAAAAGAAAAACCTGAGGTCTGACTTTAGAGCCTTTGACACATAATTGGTAGCCAATTTTCCTAAGTGGTGAGTCAATTTTCTGCTTGTGAAATGTAACTTTACCCTGGTGAACACCAGGCCCCAGGGTTTTCAATGTGGCTTAACAGCAATTATATGAATGTTAGGAAGGGGGAAGTGTTAAAGTCTCTGCATTTACATTTGTACATGTTTTTACCTCTTAAAGGGATAGGAGATATCTCCTAACCAACTCACCCACGGAAAAACCCACCCAGAGACAGGCTCAGGATATCCTGGGAAAGAAAACCATTTATAAGCTACACTACAAAGGGTACTTTTTTTTTTAATTCTCTCAAATATTTCAACCAGTAGTGAGATGTAATTGGTAGGGGGTGACATTTAGGGGGTCGGTCATAGCATGCGTTTCCTAGCTCCCCTTCAGCTGTTTTCTTAGCGTGCACCCTAACCCCTTTACTCTACCCATCCCTGCCTCCAAACAAATCCCCTATGGCGCTGCCGCCCCCGCCTCTCCCCCTTTGCAGGCTGGTCCCCCACCCCCAGGCTGCTCGGCTCAGCTCCACATGTGCTGTGCGACTCGGCTTTCACTGGCGACAAACTGGAGCCGGGGCCTTTCCGTTCAGGAGGAACTCGCTACGTGTCGCTAACAACAGCACAAACACCGCCTGCCCGGCTCTGGGCTCCGCTGCCCACAGCGCACTCCGCACCAAAGAGCCCTAACTGTAAGAAGTAATTCATGAGGTCCCACAAAGCCACTACTGAGAGGCATGGAGTGGGGGTGGTGAGAAACGGGGTGTTCCTGCTCCCGCGGGCCTCCATCCCAGCAGATCTGGGCGGCGGAGTCGCAGTAGTCACATCCACAGCCCAACACACACAGTTTGTCTACATTTTAATCTTCCCTTTTTTTTTTCCTCTAAGGAGAAACATCATCTCTATTGCCATTAATCGTGCTTTTAAATTTTCACCCAATTTATTAATTGATAGGATGTTCTTACAGATACAGTTTATGTGTTTCTAAATACACATACTTAGTTTATACAATTCATTTATTCTTTAACACTTTCATACATGTATCTAACACATTCTAGTCACAGCCATCCCCCTGCCTTCGATTACCCTCCCACCCATTCCCTTCTTTGCATTAAACACTTTCATGGGTTTTTTTGTTTTGTTTGGTAACCCACCAGCTATAACTCACCCCCAACAAAAAGTCCTAAAATACATTCTCTAGCCTTAATTGCTGTAATAGAAAAGTCATGCTACAATCATGTATTTCTACAAATGTGGATGGTACCTCCCCTCACAGGCTAATGCTATACTTACTCATAAAAAGATATATCACTGCTGTGGACTTTTCTGGGAAACAAACACGTTTGTTTCAAAAGGACACAATTATTAAAACCAAACCAAAAAAAAAAAACTAATTTGGGAAGCATCTACTAGGAACGAAGTTTAGAGACAATGGACTAGGAAACTAAATAATAAAGTAAATTATATTTAGAGATCACTAAACAGAGAAAAATACGTAATCTAAGAAAACGACAGCATGCCAATACAGACATGTATTCAGTGCTTCTCTCCATTTGGAAGTAGAGGGGGAAGAAAAGACTACGTATGGAAAGGAAGCTGATTGTGGGACTCTCAGCCCCAATTCGGAAGGATAGAGGAAAACAGCCAGTGTGGAAATGCACACATGAAACTTGGTAACAAAGCCTGTACTAAAAGCAGACTTGTCCCATCGCACGAATCTCCCCGAGGCTGGGGCCTAGGGGCTCCTGAGTATTGTGTTCAGTGTCGAGCAATGGGCTCCCTAAATCCCCGCCACGGTGAGATGTTCTTTTAAACACCTTTATCTTTCTCCCTAACTCTCCAGTGGATTTCTTCCAGCTCCCACGTCTGTCCACTATGCCATGCTGGAATGACTTATCCTAACACAGCCTTCTCCCTAGAAGTTTAAAGGAACAAGCCTCTAGGAGAGGCCTGAGGGAGGGATAATTGTTGGGGGTGGGTGGTAGATAGCTGTCTCCTCAGTGGTCCTGAGACCCTGCTGAAAAGGCTATTTACCTTTGACAGCAGCCCAGGGCAGGTTTAGGGAACAGGGTTTCATGTTCCTGCCCTTAGCTGTGTGTCCATGAAGGCTGGTACATCTCTTTTTGTGGTTGTAATTTAAATGAGACAACCCACTGCACAGCTGTCTCGGTCAAATTATGCAGGGCCATGTGGCCTTTCTTCAATCTTTAAAAAGTCTGGGGTACCTCTGACCATGTTTGAGAGAAGCCCAGGGGAGCAATGACCAACAAAAGGACTAGCAATTACGCCAGCAAAGGGTGGAAATTTGCCTAAATGAATGTATTCAAGGCCGCACTCAGAAAATGGAAATGTTAGTTTTTACAGTGAGGCAGAAGAGTGTCAGGATCAAGATCCTGATCTTTGGGGTTGGACACAGCAGGGCTGGCATTCTGGCTCCCCTACCTAACAGCAGCACTGAACCTGAACATGTTATTTAACCCGGAGCTGGGGTTGCCTTCTTTATAAAACAGAGAAAGAGAACACTTACTAAGGAGGGTTGCAAGGTCTAAATGAGAGAATGCGTAGCAGACATGCAGCTTAAGAAGTGCTGGCCGTTACCATCATCATCGCACAACAAAAATTACCATAAGAGCACACAGTACATGTAACTGTGAATGCCAGTCGCCACCTGACCCAGGTCATCCATAACCCAGGAAAAGACTACGTTGGCACAGTCTCTAACCCCTTAGTTTACAGAATTGCATTCACTCCCCACCCTTTCTCCCTCCCTCCCTCTCTCCATTCCCTCCTCTCCACTTCACACATACACACATCTGTGCATTTGTGTGCCTCTACATGTACGCAACAGAAATACAGAATTACAAACAGAATGACCCGTGTGTGTACCTGCTAAACCAGTACAAACTAGCAGAAACTGTAGGCACAAAAATAAGTAATGAATCCCCAAATGAAAATAAGGCAATTATCAACTTTGCCAGTTCCACCTGATGATACCCAATTATACATTGCTCGGTAAAAATAAACTCCTTATGATACCAAAAGCACAATATCCATTGTCTCCTTGCTCCTGGGGCCTTTTAAAAAATCGGAGGTTAAATTACAGTCAGATGGCAAGAGGGGAAGACCCCACCTTGGGGCACTTCCTTGGGATAAATGACCACTTCATGTCCACTGGAGGGGGTTTTAGCCAAAGCACCATGGGGCTGGTGACCACTTGCTGGTTGCTAATTGTTACTGAATCAAGGTCATTATTGCTAATATAAATTTACAACAAAATTCCAGAGGCATATAGATTTCTTGTAACAATGGGTCTTGTTTCTTGGGGGTTTTATACGGCCTTTTGATAGAGCTGATGTTCTATATACTAGCTCTGTGATCGCTTTGTCTTCATACTTGATCCTGCTTGCAGTCAACGTTTACCAGACATAAAATAAGAAGCAAAGGAAAGGAAATGAGAAACAGGAAATCCTGGGAGGGTTTCTTCTGCCCTGAGAAGTCTCCAGAATCATTATCCATGGGGCTTAAAATGTTGTTTCTTTGGGGAATCTGTCAAAACATTATAATGTTTATTTGTGGAGATTCCAAGATGAGGGGAAAAGGGAGAAAGAGATGGAAAGGGAAGGAGGCAGGAAGGGAGGGGAGAAGGAGGCAGAGAAAGAGGGAAGAAAGAGAGAAAGACCTTATTCTCATCTGAGACAAAGTTGATATATAAACATATATATACATATATATATATACATATGTGAAACGGTTTTTAAAATTTTTCTGAAATTCTCATTTCTTTAAGCTCAAGGCCTGCCACACAATATTGCTATATGCCAGCACAGGAAATTATCAGAGCATATACCTTCATCACATCTTCATTAAGATGCTCATACTTTGGGGGCCTTAAAGGGAATTCTCTGCCCTAAAAGTACACATGGGAAATAGGTATGCTGAGTAAATAGCCACTTAATGAGCAAATACTGTGTGTAATTTGGCATGCATTCCTCATATATTCTCTTTTAGCTCACTTCACCCAGAAGATAAGTCTAAGCCAGAGGAATTCAGTAAGACAACTGTGTGATGTTCTATATACTATTGGTATCCTCTACTGATGGCCTCTCCGAGTTACTATTTCAGGTAGATAACATGCTGGTCCACACTCCTCACGTTTTACAAGCCTACAGTTTTGTTTTGACTAGATCCCTTCCCCAACTCATGCTACCAATAAATGAAATACGCCAGCTCAATTAGCCTCCTAAGGAAGCTCATCTAATGATCTCCCTCAGTAACCTTGTGCCTTAAGGTGGATCTTAGCAACAGGTGAGGGCTGTGCTTCTTGCGTTATCCATATCACCTAGCTGGTACCTTGGACACAATAGTGAAGGAGGAGAAAGCTAGTTGAGCACCCTGCTTGTTGTTCAGCCTTGACTGTGAAGTTACTCTTTATGTCTCACACAATGCTCACACAAGTGCAACAAATAGGCTATTCCCCAACACCAGATTCAAAATTGACCATATTTATCGGAGCACACAGGAGGAAAATCATAAGAGAAAGGAGGAGACTTAAAGACTCAAAGATCTGAGGTGTCTAGTTCTCTTATTTTATAAATGAGAAAACTGAAGCCCAGGGAAGGAGAAAGCCTTGCTGAGGCTCACATTCCTAAGTAATACAGAGGCGGCCCTGAACACCAGCTCCCCTGTGCCCTGCCTCAGAAATCTACCCACAGTCACTTCTCAGCTTCAATGTAAATGGAAAACTCAGCTTCAGAGTGGGCAGCTTAGCTTGTCGAATCTGTGGTTCCATCACAGATTCGACACCTTAGGAGAAGGTGATACTTGAATTTGACTCATAATTGGAAGTATGAGTTAACAATGATTAAAAATGAGAATCGTAGGAGATTTGCCTACACTGAATCCGGTTAAGTAATCAAGTCACTTTGAATCTAACATTTACACCAGGGCAGTGACCTGGCAAGGTCAAGCAAGATGGATGGATTCGGGGGTGACTTGGAAGAGACAAGTGTACCCCAAATATAATTTTCCTCATGCATCAGCCCCCTGGACATCTCTGAGGGAGTCTCCAACCCAGGTGCTCCAATTTCCTTTATACAGTGGATACTACAAGAACACTTACTGACTAAACATGCACACTGTCACACTGCTTGTTTCTCCTGTCTGAGTCCCATTGACTCAACTGGTAAATGCCTTTGCCATTTCTGAATGTAAGCAAGAGCTCTCAACCCAGAGAACATTCTATCATGAAATCACTGTTGGTAAGTTTAACAGATTTGTTCTGTCTGCTTCCAGACACTAAAATATTTGGAAGCACAAAGGCATTTAGCTTGTGGAACAGTTGGTGATGATTTGAGGAAAGGAAAAACAAAGAAGATCCATAAATGTATAATCGCACCTGTTAAAATTGATCCAAAATGACCAGACAGTGGATGGAGGTAGACAGAAAAGATATGGCTTTCGACCACAACTTAATCCCATCTTGGAAGCACGATGAAAACTTGAGTCTCCTAAGTCAAGCTGGACATTTTAGGCAGGCCTCATGGGCTCATCACTCACAGGCTGAAATAACCACTGCTTCCTCCTTGCTCTGAGAGGTGGGCATCCTCCGATTGCAAGGTCACTGCCTTTGCCTTCTGGAATCATCGGTCTGTGGTTCAGATTTAAGTGATGCCAGGGACTAGAAATTTCTCCCTGCACCTTGCCTGTGATTTCTGTCCTCCTGTTGGTCATTCAAAAGTGTGACAGGCCTGCAGACTTGGACAAAGTCCTATACCAAAGCGGGTCTGAGTAGGTGGAAGTACAGCGCCCTGTTTCTTTCTTTTCTGTATGACATTTTTTTCTAAAACTATATTCTGCAACAATACCTCATTTCCTTTAGTGTTATTTTTGGAAATGACCACTTATTAAGTTTGTTGAGGCTTAACCAGAAGATAATTTTTAAAATGGGGACTATACTTTGAAAATTGCCAAGTTCAATATTTATATATGTCCGTACCTCCCAGAGAAAGATAACAGCCAGAGACAACTGCTGATGAGGAGATGTCTGAAATTGAAAGACTCTTCCCAAAATTCCTACTGGGAAATGACTATTGATGAAATACCTCGGACAGTAAAAACAAAGACGCCGTTTTTCTGCAGTGTTGTGATATAGTATGGAGAGCATGCCTGCAAACAAGTGAGCTGTGTGAGCTTTTAAAGAGTCAAGTACAATTTTAGGATGGGATAGTGCAGCAGCTCCTTTCCACCCCCCTTGGCCACCCCACCCCCAGTGACTGTCATAACTCCTTACAAACAACTTAACTAGTGTTTGATGCCTTGTTAGAGACATGGGACACAGGGCTTTCCTTGGACCCAAACACAGAAAACAAAAGTTGCTCCCTTCCCTGAGGCTGATCTCACAGAAGGCAGAATAGATAACAGCAAAACCCAGATGGTCCAGGACAGAAGAAAAGTCACTGGAAACTGAGCCAGGGACTGGGCTTATGGCCTTGGCTTTAGGGCTACTTGGAGCAAGATTGCTGTGTTCCTCTTGACCTCAGGTTTCCCGTCTTTAAGACGAAAGGACTGGGCTGTAATCTCTGAGAGCCCACTCCACCTGGATGGAAACTGTCTCATCCTCTTTCCTTTGGAAAGCATTTCAGACTTAACTGGGTGATGGATTTGCTTGTCTGAGCTAGACTGTTCATTCTCCATCCAAGATATGGGTTTGCAAAACAAAGCAACAACAGCAACAACAGGCCGATATTGTAGAAACTAAAATGATGCGATTCACAGAGGGTTGTCTATTAAAAAACAGAAAAAAAAAAAAAAGGAAGTCCCTGTATGCTCTCTGTTCCATTGCCTGTGAAGGGTATGTGAGTAATGTGTTGTCCATTCCTCACTTATTGTGTCTAAATAAAGATCAAAGGTTATTAGCTAAAGATATGAGCGTCTAACCGTAAAAGTCTCTGCATCAGCCAGAATTGAATGGGAAAAACTTTTCTGTATTCTTATTGGTCATTGTGTTTTAACCTGGCTGCTTAGAGAGATTTCTCTAGAAATGCAAACAGTTTTCCTCCAACTTAAAAAAAAAAAAAGCCTATATCAGGGATGTAGGTTTGTCCATAAGCAAACACGTAAATGAATAAAGAGCCTATATTTTCTTCCTATTATTTCCTATGCTGTTTAAGTCCATCTGCAGAAGCAAAAAAGCTAAGCACGTTATAAAACAGGAAAACTTCCCTGTGGTAGAGAGTACACGAGACAAACTCCAAGCTCAAAGAACCCCCAAGAATCTTCCAGTCTACCCTCAACCCAGCTAGGAAACAACATTATGAAGCAGCCGACTAGAGAATCTAGAAGTTTGTCTTTTACCACAAGAACAGCGGTGTAGGAGGCAGATCCTGGGAGGTCTTTCTGACAGAGAAAAAAGGGAAGGCCTCTTCATATTCTACTTTCCACAGGCCTGAGAAAGATCTTTCTAGAAGCCCACTGCAGCAGCACCATTGGTATCCCCAGAGAATATGAAAAACAAACCAGACCAGATCAGACCAAGTGGAGATCTCAGGCTGATTTCTTAGTAATATTTGGCCATGGCTAGAATCTTCCTTCTGGGTGATTTCCACACACTTTAAAGCTTGATTCCTGTTCTATTCAGCATCCTCCTACACCCCAAGAAGAACTCATGGAATACTGGTACGCTTGTATCAGCTGCCCGGAACAGAACGAGGAAGAAGCCTTTCCCAGTCTGGGGGTCTCTATACCTAGTTTATGTGAGTCGCTTGTTCTTAAGATGGCCAACTCCCTGACAGACATCCTGGGGATGTGACCTTTCTCATCAAGATCACAGCCATTTCAGTCAGGCCTCCTTCAAACAACAGATTCCTAGTTTCCATGATTTCTAGGTGGTAATTGTAGTCCAGTGGTGCCCATATAGACATAAATGACAGAAAGCTAGCTGAAAACCCTTCTGAGGAGCTGACAGATTCCCAAGCAAACTAACTCGGTGCAGCAGACAGAAATGAGGATTTAAGATGAGGACGAAATCTATAATGGAACACAGAAATTCATTAGCCTGAGCTTCCGAAATAGTTCAAGGAACTGGACCTAATTCTGCCCTCGTTGTTTGGGGGGTGTTGTTACTAATGTTGCAGAAACACTTTGAGCCACCATCTATCAGAAGTCTGATGAAAGAAAAAAGCTAACATTTCACAATTAATGTTGAAAGTAAGTGCAGTGATTTGAAAGTCCCTGCCCTTCATAAACTAAAGAGTGTTCTACATAAAGAAAACCACTGTTTCTAAGTCACCCAGTTCTGAGAATTATCCAGAATTCCACAATGCTAACCCTGAAGTCTATAAGAAATTATTCAAGTATGTATTTGAGTAATTCTGCATTTCAATTTAACCCTTTGAAACATTAATCAAACCATGGCTAATTATAGAAATTAAGGAATTAAACGATGGAATCTTCTAAAAGATATTATTTAAAAGGCAGTTTATACAATTACTTGTATAGATGTTTGCTTTAAAGAGGAAAAACAGTTCTACTGTAATGAAAAGGGTCTTAGAAAATTAAATTAACAAGGGGGGACCAGGCTGATATGAAACTAAATTAGCATCAAATGCAAATTACAGGGTACTTAATGGTAGAAACAGGTGCAGAGAAGAACTCTAAATGAGATAAATGAATAAAACATCCTTCTCCACAAATGTGGAAGCTGACACAAAGTCAATGATATGAATAATTCAGCAGCCTCCACACTGCTGTTGAGGTCAGCCTGCCTTGACCTTTGAAACAGGAAGTAAAATTCAGTTCAAATTTGACTGACTGGAAATATAACAGTTATTTGTTTTTTTTATATATTAAAAAACCCACAGAAATTTTTTTCAAAAGACAGACACAGGAAATAGACAATAGAATTATAATTTGATCTAAAGTCATTGGTTAAACACACACACACCAAAAAAAAAAAAACTCATTAGATAAGATTTTACCCAAATCATGTTTCAATATGGAAATCCTAGGAATAAAAATAATTAGAAGTGCATAGACCAGATCCTCAGTGTATTGATCAGACTCCCTATGGGAATAAATCTCTAGGTCTTTGCCCTTTCTTCATATGATTTTGTTGTGTGGATGTCAGTATAAAAGAAGCATGCCATGATTTTTTAAGGCACATATTCTTATTAGTAATGCAAAGTTATCTCTTACATTTGTGAGGTTAAAATTTAGCAGAGCTGGATTTGAACTCTGTGAACATGCTTCTTCTAAAATCTTCATTCTGACTTAATAGATAGTGCAGCACCCCCACCCCAACTCATTTATCTTATAAAAATGCAAGCTGAGTTCTCAAAACAAATGATTTTCACAAGCAAGTGGCTTCCTGTGGTTCTATATCATGGATGTTTCCTTCTCTCCTCCATACACTTCCAAAGTATCTGGTGAACTGGCGAGAGTACTCTCCTCATTTCAGATCAAATCTAGTGTATTAGAGATGAACAAGGTATGACAACAAAGCAATTTCTACAAACTAGAAAGACAGAAGAATATATGTGGGATATCATCTCAGCCTTTATTTCATGGGCTGGCAGAAAGACGTTAGATAATAGCAGTTATCGCCGCCCTCCAATAGGTTCTATTAATGGGACCAAAAACGTGGCTATCTGCCTTTCATCTGTCCACTCTGCTTGTCAGATAAAAGATTGTGTTGAAAGATGAGCTTCATTTGACTTTTTCGACTTAAGAGAGAGTTAAAGCTACACATATACACCTTAACTATTCACAAAAACACGCTAGAACACTAGGTTTATGACTCTAATTGCCATAGGAACAATGATGTTTCCAAACCCATGTGCTTAGCTGAGACAGAAATAAATATGTCGGGTGTGCTGGTTCATCATTTTATTATTTGTATTATTATTATCATCATCATTATTACTATTAATCACACCTCACTGGACAGTTACTAAAGAGAGATAAACCAAACACGGCTGATTTGGGGTTTGCCCATAATGACTGACCTGAGCGAAGGCTTTTGTATACAGAGTGGCTCCCCGCTAAATGAGGGCTCTGTAGAGCCAGCTGGTTCTCATTTGGAAACAACCGGCTTCTCTATCCCCAAGTGCTAAAGAAAATAATCCCAGCGATCTATGACTACACACTTGCACAGAGGCAGCAATGAGAATTTGATTGTGGAGATAATTAAAGTCATTCCTGGAACTTTCAAGAAAAAAATAATAGTAAAAGAATGGAAAGAGGTGGGGGGTGGGGACAGAGTAGTCAATGATACTATTGAAAACTAACCCAGGACTAACCGTTGTGAGAGGAAAGAGGGGACATCCACTCCAAAAGGAACTTGCTGAACCAGATTCTCTCCTCTGCTCAGCCACTTCATGGAGAGGCCCGGGGAGCCAACTACACAGTTCTCAGCCTCCAGTGTCCACTTCAGATACCAAAGAAACTGAAGAGGCTACATAGACTAATGACACCACCACATTCAGGTGTTTCGTGGAGTGTTTTGTTTTGTTTTAAATTTCAATATTAAATAAAATACCCATGGAGGCTCCTGGCTGGACTCTCCAACTGGCTTTCTTGGCTGATCTGAAATGATGAGATGAATGTTAATGAACAAAAGCGGTATCAGACACTTGAAGGCACTCAATCTCTCAGTCTTCAGGAGGGTGGTTATTTCCTTAAGGTTATGCTGTCCTACAAAAAAGAATCCATGGACATAGAGCTCAAACAGCATTCTGCTGAGTCTCCATTCTCTACCTGCCTACAGATCTTACAAGCTATGGGGAAAGCAAGGATCCTATGAAGTCCTCTCTCTGCGCTATCTGCCTTTAACAGGAAGGAAAGATAGACTCAATGAGAATTCCGGGCCTCTCAATTAACCTGATTAGTTCAGCACATTGCTCTCATGAATGACACCTTATCTTGGAAACAAGGGAGAACTTCCTTCAGTGGGCGTCTCCTAAAGCCGCAGAGATGCATCCTATTAGATGTGAGAGATGTCTGTCTCCCCTCCTCACCAGCTCACAGGTCAGAGAAGCCAGGCTGCTGGGCCTGGTGCCTGGTACATTTTGAGTCCTAAGGACAGAAGGCAAGCTCCCATCTGCCCAGGGGACCTCGGAGGAGGCTGAGAAAAGGGATGCCCCATGGGCAACTTCAAGCCTTCTTTCAGCGTCAGCCAGGCACATGATAGGATTGAGATGGGGGCAGGAGGGTCTTGAGGGTGGGGATAGAGAAAGAGAGAAGAAGGGAGAATTTATTAACCCTTTCCTCACAAAAGTACCATGTTACTACGCTTAAGCACCAGCCACTGTCAACGCTGATTTCACATTTGATAGTGCTGGGGCATAGTTAAGTTGCCCCTACCAAAAAACAAAAACAAACAAACAAAAAAACCTTTTCCTGAAAATTCTGAAACATGCTGCTTTCCTCAAGATGGGACATACATGTATTATTTTCCCAATTCATGTTAGCATGTATAATAGACAAACCGCTTAACAGAATAGATTCCTGAAAATGTGCTTTGTGTGAGCACCAACAGCAGGGGTTTTCACTTACTTGTCAGCTCTGTGATTTACTCGATCAATTAAACAGTTAGGCAACGAGGAGATTTGCATGGTAATCGTGTGAAGATTAACATTTTCAACTGAAACAAATTTAATATTTTATCTTGCATTTTCTGTTTCTTGTCATTCTTTAATAGCAGCCCCACTTCGCTTTATTGTGTGGCTGTAACAAGCCTGTCTCAAGGCAGAGATGAGACCATCCCATTCAACAACTGCGCTTCTCACCTCCTTTCACAAAACCATACTCTAAGCTTCTACTGCACATGAGTGAGGTATTGTGCTGAGGGCCGGGGATAGGCAGCACCCCGCAGCTGTGTCCACTACCCCAAAAGCATGTTGTCATCATTCTCTGGAGCCCATCTGCCCTACCGTGCTTGGCAATACCACAAAACGCTGAAGTCTGAATTCCAAAGCAAAGGGTCTTCCCGATCTCTTCATTCCAGTCTGTATTTTTAAAATGACAGCCATGTCATTCTTAGTATACATTGTGTGCCCAGCACTATGCTGACACAGCTTATGGAGGAAGAAATGGGTGCTAAGAGCAGTTGAATGGCCCCGGGTCCTATGGTGCTAGCTGAGCTGGGATTTGATTTGACTCCACTGCCCACAGTCTTAACCAACATGTAGACTATATAGGAGGAGTGTAAGAAAACCATGGGGTCTGCCCATGTATGAGCTAACTTAGCCCAAGGGAATCTTTCTTGGGCATCTTGATTCCGTCTTGTATTGTGTTCTTCTATTTTAAAGAAGTCAATATAGTTAGGTATGGCAGCATGCGCCTGAAATCCTAATACTCAGGAGAAAGGCTGAAGAATCACAAGTTTGAGGCCAGCCTAGGATATAAAAGACACTGTCTCAAAAGAAAAAGAGAAAAAAATCAATAATATTTACTTGCTATTTCAACCTATTCTTCCTCCAAAAAAAAAAAAAAAATCTGAGACACTGAGAAAGTTCCAGTATTCCAGGAGCCCTGTTGGGTCACGAGGTATTTACTTTTCAGTCTACGTCTCCCCTCGCAGCTTTTCTGGACAATCATAAACATGGTAGGAGACAAAAAATAGAAGCACAAGAGTTGTGGAAGGAGGAAGAAAAGAGGGATGTCTTGTCCTAGAAGGTACAGCCACCATGATTAACTCAGCAAGGCAACTTATCCTGTAAAAAAAGTGCTATGGAGTTTCTTGAATTAGGGATAGCGATCCACATAAAATACATTAGGCTTGGTTTTCAAAATCTGATTTTAAAGCTTTGGAATATCCCATCCCTAGTGTTTGTGAGGTGTTGGAAACCTTGTTATGTTTTTGCAATAAAAAAAAAACATAATTGTGTGTGTGTGTGTGTGTGTGTGTGTGTGTGTGTGTGTGTGTGTGTGTGTGTGTTTTGGTGTGTGTGTGATATTGGGGACTGAACTCAGAGCATTTGCACACGTTAGTCACACACACTATATCCACTGAACTCCTATCCCTAAAGTAGTAAGGCTTGAAGTTGTAATCCACAATAGAGATGAATGTTCCCATTTTGAAGATTGGAGCACTGAGGTGCTCCAGGCAAAGGTACTAAGCAGTCATGAAGAAGCTGATCCGACAGCAAGGGGCTTCAAAGTCTTTGTCTTTGCCCTTGTACTCTGCCTTCCTCAGATTTCTCTCCGGATTGTCACTTCATTTTCAACCCCACAAGCTAAATGTGTAACTAAGTAGTAAGAAACCGGGTAAGAACTGTGTTTAGGGGAACACATGAGGAGGTGAAATGTGGCTAGCAAGGAAAGGGGAGTAAAGGGCACGCCATGAGGTATGGGAAGCCCCACTAGGTAATAAAGGATGGCGAGAGGAAAAATCAAACTGAGAGCTGGAGGTGCGGAGTTTCTTGTCATTTGCTCAGGGGCTGGTCCCTTAAGCTGCATGCTCGATCAGATTGAGTCCACTGGTGGGAAAGGGATCCTCTGCAATATCACAGTGTTCAAAATCTGCTAGCATTATGCCTATGTATGTAACCGTTAAATTTACAGCAATCAGGGATTTTGTTTACTGTGTTTTATTACACTCAAAGATTGGCCTTTATAAGAACATACAGATGTCTCAAACAGGGCAACCTTTGCCTGTAGCCACAGGAAGATGGTAGCAAGTTGTTTGAAGATACTCTGTGGTGTATATTAGCATGCCATAGAGATTAGAATTAGAATTTAAGAAAACATCGAAACCATTTAGGAAAACAGAGGTTTCCTGACACCGTTGGTGATGGTCTCAAAGATCACTGAGTGAACATTTCACCAACTTCCTTTTACCAAGACCTTTCCACCAGTGAAAAGAGACTCATCACTTTCTGTCTTCTTTTCTGTCGTGTGTGTGTGTGTGTGTGTGTGTGTGTGTGTGTGTGTGTGTGTGTGTGTGAAAGAGAGAGAGAGATCAAACCTAATGGCAATCCTAGAGTTCTTCAAACTCACTAACTTCCCTTTTGGGAAGAGCACCCAAAACTATTTTTTAATTATGAGATATCAAATAACAGAACATCAATAAATGGGAAACATGGTTTTTAAAGGGGAGAACTCCTTAATAGTTAAGTATTGGACAATAATAAATTGCCAAGACAGTAGTTGTCAGATCCGATCCACAAACGGAGTGAAAGAGAGCTTTGGTCGATCATGACTGCTCAGGAAAGATGGAGGGAAGTGTGTGTCTCCAGGAATAGCTCCTCCTCCATGAGTCTCCAGTGTCAAATCCAGTGTGGGCCCTGCAGCTCACCTAAGTATTGACAGCTCCGGCAGGGGGCAATTCCGTGTGAAAACACAGAAGCCGATGCCAGAGGACGAGATATTTTACTCTTTGATCACTTTCAAATCATGGATTACAAGAAGGACTTCCACCCTGACTGTACAGCATCGTGAGCCCCCAGTGTCCACACCCTACAGACGACTGTCTGCTCACACAATACCCATCCCCACACATAGCATCAATGTTTGGTCAGCTGAACAGAGAATGAGTAAAAAGAAAAGGGGCGGGGGAAGGGGGGGGGCGCGGGCGGGGGGGGGGGGTCCTTGAGAAATTCTCGATAGTGATTACAAGAGCTTTTCTTTTATCCAAAACCACCTTCGTTACAAAGTCTGAATGAAAATGCGGACAATCTTATGCACACGCTGTACTATGCGTACAGTGGCCAACCATGTCCCAATTCAAAGGCCGGCACATACTTCATCCAGCTCTCTTCTCTTCTCCCCTCGCCCTGGCACTTAAAGCGTTAAAGAAAACAATGAAAGAAGGGGCGAGTGTACAGAGGAGGATTTACTGGCATTTACTTTTAATCTATGGTCCTTCACTCTGTAGCTTAGCCGGCCTCCATCAGGCTTTTTTCCTCCTTTATATTTCATGTGGGACCCCCATGCTGCTCCTGAGAGGCAGAGCCCGAGTGTCCCTAAGCATTTTGTCAGGTAAAGAGAGGAGAAAAAGGAAGAGAGCAAGAGCTAACGCAACGCTAAGAGGCATCCATTAGATGTCACCAGGTTTCTGTATTCATGTCGATGGCTCAGGATTAGAGCATTTGAAATAATCTTATTGAGAGGAATCAAAAGCCCCACCGAGGGAGAGGCAGCTCCCGTAGCACATGGCAAAGGCGCGAACAATATCTTATTAAAGATGTGTTGCCTAACACCATTACTTTTTTTATTATATTATGAAACTATTGTGCCCCAAACAGTTAGTGCAGTGCTGTAGTCATCGAGGGCCATTTTGGAAGTTATTGTGTGGGATCAAGCTAGCTAATTTGCCAGCTTGTCCGGTGGAGTTGTTACAAGTGAGCTTGGGGGCGTGTTCACAACTGGAACTAAGCATTTTGCCTTTAAAACTAAAAGTCACCACAGCACACTAAATATCACTGTATTTCCACTGAAGGCAAAGTCCATCTGAGAAAGAGGAAATGCCAATGGATTGTTTCCACCTAATCAATTTCATAAACTACATCTTTTTTTATAAGTGGCCCCTCAAAGGAAAATGTGGTAGAGTTTTCTCTTGTTTCATTTGGGAGCTTAGCTTTCTTCTCCATTAAGAATTTAATCCCAGCACTTGGGAGGCAGAGGCAGATGGATCTCTGCAAGTTCGAGGCCAGCCTGGGCTACAAAGTGATTTCCAGGAAAGGCGCAAAGCTACACAGAGAAACCCTGTCTCGAAAAAACAAAACAACAAAAAAGAATGTTTTCTCTCTGTCTCTGTCTCCATGTCTCTCTCTCTCTGTCTCTCTCTCTGTCTCTGTCTCTGTCTCTCTCTCTGTCTCTGTCTCTGTCTCTCTCTCTCTCTCTGTCTCTGTGTGTGTGTGTGTGTGTGTCATACTTTACCAGGATTAAGGCAATTAAAATTCTATTATAACAAGTACTGTAACATTAAAACCCTCATTTGCTTCTGGACAAAGGCTTGTAACTGGAGAAATAGTTTGCAAGGGAGATTTATCTTCATCTACCCACACTCCTAAAGACAGCGCGCAACCAAAGACAGACCTGTACTGTTCACCATATTTCATTGGTTGCAATAGGAGTCACTTTTATACTGTCCCAAACAGTGTATAGTTACATGGCTTGTAAAGAGATGGATAGAGGAGGGAGGTAAGGGAGGGAATGGGCTGAAAGAATTGGTAGTCTATTTTAGATAACATCTCATGCAAATTCAAATGATCAAAATACCATCTCTTTAGGCTGGAACTTCTAAAGTGGGGTGTTTTATATCTGGCCAATTTTTTTTTTTAATTAGAGAGTTTGGCCAGGTCGTGGGGAATGAGAATTTCTGTCAACGGAGTGTCACACTTTGCAGGGGGCGTTGCTTGGCTTGTTTTCAACTCTCAACAACTTATTTGAAAGTAAAAGCGCGTTCATCATCCTGGCGAATTATAATCACCCACTAACTGTGTAAAGTCACTGACACAGGAGCTGAAGCGCCGTCCTGCATTTTCCCAAACTGTTACAGAAACAAACTTACGATGACGCGAAATGCTAAGCCACACTGTGAGCCCACACACGGGCCAGCTTCCACACACATACTTGCCGATGCCCTGAAGCTCTGTTCAACACATTTCTTGGAAGTCGTGCCATAATTTCCTTTACAGGAAAACCACTGTTGCTTATTATACAGTGTCTGCTGTAGTGTAACACCCTGCAAAAGTACTTTGCATTATGATCTACTGTCAGCATATTTGAAACGCATTTTAATGTATCCTGGTTGTGTATTTGAGAATAGCTGATAGCAAATGGAATCTAGACTGCTATTAGCTAATTGTATTAGTAATTTTTTTTTATCATGGTAGCAAACCGTACCCAAGTGTTCAGAGCTCTCAGCTCATCCTCAAAATGGTACCATGTGATATGTGTAAAACTGAGAATGATACTTGCTCACATAAGTCTCATTGCTAATAATCACATGTGAATTCCCACTGAGAAAACAAATGTTTAAATGCACTAGGGCTAGGAAACAACTGTAAATTCATGCTCTGTGCTGATGCTGACTCTCCCCTGTTTAAAAGATAGAAGCTTCTCCAAGCAACCAGAAGGACGCCAATTATCCAGCCTGGGTCAGCTTTCCAGAGTGGATTCCTCTTCCTTTGGTTTTAACTGAACAGTCAGAGTTAGGAAATGAGGTGGTAAGGAAGGTTTATCAGCGTGCTGAGAAATGCATTTGCACCTCTGCTTCTTGGTGACCCACACAGCAGCTTGTGTGCTGTGATGAACACTTCTCAGCTCGCTGGTTGGTCCTTCTGAATGACAGGATGAAGAGGAAGGTAAGAACTGAAGGAGCAGTCAGATGAAGTTATGAACCTGGCTAAGGATCTCATTTGCAACATTTAGTATGCATATCTTCATGTTCATCTAAGGCAGAGGTTCTCAACCTTCCTAAGGAGACAGCCCTTTAATACAGTTCCTCATGTTGGGGTGGCCCCCCCAACCATAAAATTATTTCACTGCTGTGTCATAACTGTATTTTTGCTACTGTTATGAATTGTAATGTGAATGATATATGATATGTGACCCCTGTGGGAGTCATGACCCACAGATTGAGAACCTATGAGAAGGAAAAATAGAAAATCATGTTGCGTGGATTTGGGGGTTTAAATGATAAAAGACAGAAGACCCATATGCCTTCAGAAATTCAGGGTAATACATTTTCTCACACATGCTCAATGTTTAAAAATTGCCTAGGAGTGTCCTGAGTTGACATGTGACTGTTGTTTCATTCTGATGGTCACATGATCATGTGAAAAACGTGGGCAATAACTTAGTCAAGAATGCTAGCGTAATAATAGGATAATACTCCTTTTCTGCAAAGCCTTGCCTCTACACCTGACCTCTTAAGTTAAAACATGGACCTTCAGTCAAAGTTTCTGTCTGAACAATCCCAGCAAGCCCAACGTTTTCTATTCAAATGACCTGTGGCTGATTAAATGAGCATCCTAGCTACTTCCTAACTGACAATTTCATTCTGCATTATAATAATCGAAAAGCCCATTGATATTACTTAAATGACCTAGATGTAGAAGAATGTTAGACCGTTCTGGAAAAAAATCTTGGTTCTTTTTCTTTTTGTTTTGTTTGTTTGTGTGTTGTTTAGGAGAGCTTTGGATAAGTAATGCCTGAACTAATTCCAAATAGGCTTGTGGTTTTGTGTCACAAAGGTCATGTATTTTCTTTAATGTCATACATCGTGCTCTGTATCTCCTAGCTTAAGCATAGATGCAGAGTCTTAAAATGGAAAATTGTGGCAATCAGCAAACCCAAATCATTAGATGAGTATGTGTTGATGGGCTTTAAAAAATCTAAGTTTTAAATGCTGGATTTGGGAGACCCAAAATTTGCAGGTTACTTGAACGACATTTTACATAATCCTGAAAGGACTGGGTTTTAACTGACACACTTTACAAGTTTATCTTGTATTATTTCTACCCCTTAAAAACAAATTCTGTGTGTTGACCACTAAGGATCTATAGTCCCAAGAACTTAAGACTTCATTTGCTTAGTTGATCTATTTCACCCATCATACTGATGCTAAATTAAAGAACAGTATAGAACTATTCCTGCCCCACATATATTCTAGCCAGAAACATCAGTGCATCCTGTGAAAGGAACTATATGGTAGAATTTGCCAAGAAAGAGGTGTTTTTGTAAGGCCATCTGTATTCATCATCTCACCACCTCAAGACAAATCTAGGAAAAAAATATTTTTCAACTAAGCAAGGATCCTAATTGTAGCTAACTAGACACAGAATAAAAGTCTTTACGGCATGCAGAACCGAGTTTCCAGAGAGAAACCGAAGTCGCATGGATTCTGAAAAAGTGGGTTCCCAATTCAGAGTACCCTGGGTGACTTTTGTCACTAGTCTCTTTTCTGATTCCTACAAAGTAAACCTAATTAAGAACCTCCGTCATTAGTCTTCCAGAAAAATTAGCACAGCTTATGCTAATTACTCCTGCAAAATTTAATAAACTCGTTGAAATGGGAATAGTCTAATGAGGTTTTATTTATTGAACTAAGATAACTCCAAGGAAAAAGGTTAGGACACAAGGATATCCAGTGTAGTAATAAAACTACAATGTACTCAATTTCTAAACAGGAATTTTATTGCAAACCTTTTAAATTCAAATCTGACTTAGTGTGTGGATGTTAAACCAATCCCCACCTTAGTTCAATAACTGGAAGTCATCTTTTGCTTTTTACTTTAACAATAATTACCACACATAGCCCTTTATTTCAAAGATAATGAAATTTGCTGCTGTTAGTTCCTGTTCATCAGCTATTAAACATAACACATTTGACTTTTCCCAAGTCTGCACAGCCCAAATATCTGGATCACTGGGCACAGGCTGGGGTTTTATGATTCTTAATCAAGCTATTTGGCATTGAGCAGAAATGTAACCTAGCAGTCGACTCCAGATGCACCCTTCCTACACCACATAGCAATTTTCCAATAAACATTTTGACAAATTGTCATGACTGAAAAAAGTAATTTGGGTCACATTTTCTTACTTTGTTGCATGTCACTGGAAGGAAATAGAAACTTGTCTGTACAACTGCTGATTTTGTTAATTCCATTTTATATGTATATATACATATATGTGTGTGTATATGTATATATATGTATATATACATATATATATATGTATATATACATATATATATGTATATATATACATGCAATTTGTCAAACTGGTCTCCAAATCACTGGCAACAAACAATGTAGCCAAATTTTAACATAGAAATGGCTGACCCTGTGCCAGTGCTGTGTGACCAGAAAGCCTCTTCCATCTACACTATAAATAGTTTTCTTGAATAATCACTGCTAAAAGTCTTTTGACTGATAAAAATAGCAGTGTTCTTCCAAATTCTGAAGGTCAAGCTAGAAATTATTAGCTTTCAGAAAGAGGTGACTGTGTGTTAAAGCTATGGTAACTTCTAAGGCCACAACAGCCCACACCCTTGGCCCTATATTGCATACAGTATGCATATTGTAAGAACTGGCTGTTGCTACTGAGTACAGCAGGCTCAGGGACTCATATTCATAAATCTGAAAGCAAATCAAACCCTAAGCACGTAATAGATATTATGCAATCTGTAACAGGGAATGAAATTGGAAACTGAAACACCGCTGCCATCATATTTTTCCCCTTTGCAGCAATTTTGTGCAGTTGAAAAATATTTTCTGTTTTGTCCTTCCTTGCCTAAGTTCTTGTGGTTTTCATCCCTCGCTATTAGAAAGAGAATTTTCACATATCGGCGGAGACACGACTGGAGGTTTGTTTAGTTTTTAAACCTTTGGCAAACTGAAGGGGCAAATAACTCTGAAAACTCACATGCAAATAAAAATAGCCGACTGGAAGCTTTGCCTATCAACTGGTCTCATCGCCTGAGAAGACAACTCCATGTCAGACAGTGGTAAACACCAGCAAACAAATGTATATTGGGATTTGAACACATCCAGGATGTCTCAGACGTCTTTAAAATGCCCTTACCTTAAAGAAATCAAACTAACTGTACAAGGTTTTCTACTTTGTCTAACCGAAAGCGGGGTGGGGGTGGGGTGGGGAATGAAAAGGATAGATGTCGTGAACAATATCTCTAAAGCCACCAACAGCAAAAAGTGCAGACTTATTCTGCCTAAATTGTTTGAACTCCCCCAGCCAAGAAACGGTTTTAAGTACCCTACTGGGACAGATGCAAGGCAGCGACAATAGAAGCCACACTAATGCAATCCAGGTAACACAATCCTGTTTCAAAAACACGGGGCGGGCTAATTACAGCGCTGCTGAGTCAAGTTTCTCCTGCCATTGCAACCCACAGGAACAGGTCAAAATCAGATGTTATTCAAACCACAGTCATATCAGCCTTCTGCATCAGAGTCACAGCTTAAAACCAAATGAAGAACTTTAAAGCTTAACCCGTTCACAAGCAAAGAGAGAGAGGGGAAAAAAAAAAAGTGTTTTCATTGCGGGTGGCACGGTAGGTCCTCGTCACCACATAGATCGAAAAGGAGTATGAGGCACCACAGAATGCTTATGGTTTCAAAGTTTGGGGAATGTTTAGGCTGGATCTTTGATGGTATGCTTTCTTTTTAACACAAGAGTAAGAAATACTTGCTTAAAAAGGGAAGCAGTGCTCCGAAAGGTATACACAAATGACACCGGCAGCCTTTGACCTTGTTCGTTTGCAGATTTTTATCTTCCATGGCAGAAAATACAACTTTATGAATGATATGTCTGCTCTCTCAGATAAGCATGCCGTTCTCATTCAACGAACACCAGACAACATCACCGTACATTGAACCTTCACCTCCTTTAACTTGGGATTAAGATGTTATTATGCATATCAAATATGTATTTTTTCGTGATTATATTAGCATGAGACCTCTGACTAGAATACTCGACTAAACTGAAACTTTTACAAAGCTACTTGATGATCAATATTGAGCTAAGAACCTGAAGACTCATGGAAGTCATAGCCGACAGTCTTTTGATAGAAACTAAGATGAACAAAATAGATACCTAGGTTTCTTTACCTGAAAAACGATAAATCAAAATTTAAAAACATGAGGAATTTGACAGATTGTTTTGTTGCATCTTTGTTTTGCTGTTGTCTAAGACAGTATTATCAAAGCCCCAAATGGGATGTTCATTTGGCTGTTGATTTCCTCAATGAAGGGATCTGCTTCATTTGAATGAAGACTTTTTTTCCCACAGTGAGTAGATGCTAGCTCTTTTCCTAGCTGACAATTGACAGTCTCTATAAAGCTTCCAGGCCATTTACTTCTCAATGAGTAATGCTATGTAACAAATGGTTTATCATACATATTTCCATACAATGAATTTCAATAATTAAAATGTGAAATGAATATTTGGGATGCCACTCTGCATAATGTGTGCACACTGACTCATAACTGCACTGACGAACTGAAACAGATGTATTGTTCTACAGTGATTTACTTGGTCATGTCAGATTAGTAATATGGATCTGTTTAAAAACACAATAATTAAGACAAGCAGGATAAATTAATCAACTTACAATACTATGTGAGCCGCAATCAAGCCCAGAAACAACAGTAGAAAAATCTTGGTTCACAGATCTCTTTAAACTGCTTTTATGCATAAATAAAACCTTAAAATGTAGATGGATTACGTCCAACAGAACTACTGTAGCTAAAAGTGATAATGATTCAAACATTTTTCAAATAAAAGTTAAATATTTATAAGTACCCAACCACATTTCATAAATCACTAAACTATTATTATTTTATTTCTGAAGCTTCCTGATACACCATGGGGACTGAACCACACAGAGTGAGGAATGAACACTCACACGCACATATATATATTACTTTATGAGCATTAATCAGACACAAAACCAGAGCCATCCAAGAAACAGGCCTCCAAAGAACATTCCATATGGCTGTTCCAGAAATCACCATCACTCAGCGCAGTTTAAGTCAGGACCAACAGGCAAACTTCAGCCACATGCATCCCTAACCCTCACCCATGAGCAACACAAAGCAGGTGTTTCATTATAATGCAGACTAAGAATCCAGTGAAAGAAGAGTGGTCCCTACCTGTCAATTATCACTGGATCTGAGGGAGTCTCATTTCGGTTGCCACAGCTTTTCTTGTCACAACAGCGGCTACGGAGCAAAAGCGAAAGGATTTAGTACCAACCATTACAACGTAAAATCATCATTTAAGCAGACAGAAGGTTCAAATTGCTGGGTTGCAAATGCTAGAATTACCACAAAGCTATACCTGGCAATCAACGGATCATAGGAACAGAAATTTCTATTTGGGTCACTTATGGGTTAATGGCCAGGCTTAACCTCTCCCTGCTCAGAGGAGAAAGGGGAAAGGGCTCTTGCAGAGCCAGGAATACAGCCCTAAGATGGGGTCTCTCCTTCACTACCCGGGTATTGGCAGAGTTCAATGTGAAGTACTGTATTCTTACGTCTACCCAATGAGAATATTCAGGGTCGTGGGTGGATCAAACATTCTTCCCTCAAGAACACACTAATTGTGTGGAAGGCGTCAATAATGAGGATGAGTGATTTCTCTCTCTCTCTCTCTCTCTCTCTCTCTCTCTCTAGTCATTCTGTATTAAGTGGATTTTTTTTTTCTCCTCTTTTTGATGGGTGGCACTTCCTTCAACCACAACCTTCTCAAAAATCCCAAAGCAATGACGGTTTGCACTGGAACATCTTCTTGAGAATAAAGGCAACACATAGTGATCCAGATAAGGAGAAGTGAGACATAAAAAAAGTGCAGAGTCCATCCTCAGTCCTCCGACTTTGATGAACTGCACTGGCCACCACTTCAGTTTTCTGAGAGAATCAGGGACAATGGATCCATTGGCTAGCACACCCCTGATTGTAAACATTTGAACACAGGAAGAATAGCCATCGCAAAGAAATCTTGCTACACAGATCCTACTTTGTTGTGCTCTTGAGACTGCTGGGTTTAGATAGATAGATAGATAGATACATACATACATACATACATACATACATACATACATAGACAGATAATTTGAAACCCAAGGTATTTTAAAGGGATGAATAAAAATCATGTATTTCTTTTCTCTTTCAAGACTGGGTCTTCAGCATCCAAGACTGGCTCCAAGCTTGCTATGTAGCCAAGGCTGATCTTGAACTTCTGATCTTCCTCCGTCTGCCTCCTCAGTGCTGACCGGGATTACAGGTACATACCCACTTTATGCTACAGTGTTGGGGATTGAGTTTAGGGCTTCCTGCGTGCACTCTACCACCTGAGATATACAAGCCTCAGCTGAAAATATCATGTTTCTGAAAAATACCCACCCTCCGAAGAAAATTATCCATCTGAAATATGCTTGTAAGTAACAAGTTGTCCTCTGGCTGGGCTCCACCCAGGACTACAATGTGGAAGAACATGCTTGATCAATGAAGAAGGGTGGAAGGTTCCTCAAGAACTGGACTCCACTACATACCATAAGTAAAATATGTACTTTTCTCTGTCTCTCTTATACATTCTAATGTGTGCAAATACACATACACACACTCACACACACACACAAACACACTCACATACATACTCATATAAACAAACACTCACACATACACAAGCATACACACACTCACACACACATTCACACAAATATATATAAACACAAACTCACACACACACTCACACAGTGCTCACACAAACATACACACGCATTCACACACATACAAACACATACACATACACACACTCACACATATACATACTCAGACAAATATACACACATACTAACACAAACATACACATACTTGCACAAACACACACACACACACACACACACACACACACACACACACACACACACACACCCTAAATTTAGATACCTGTTAGAGACTACCAAACATTGAATTTCACTTTTCAAGACCCAGAAATATTTCCAAGCATAGTAAGTCTTTCACCAAAATTGAGACATCTTCTTCTCTTTCACTGAATCCCTGAGAGATGAATCAGCTTGGAGCTTGCTCTCAGTCTTTATTTTCAGAAGGCAATAGAAAGAATTGTGTCTCCATTCTCAGAGCCCCAGCTGAAAAACACTAGCTCCCCCACAACCTAGTCACTTTCTGATTCAGAGGAAACTTTTTTCTCTGAGCCTAAGTTCTGTTCTACTATTAAGTCACACTATGAGAGACCAATAAAGACACAGGGGAGAAGAAATGTTAGGAGTTGGCATGTGCGCAAAATAAATAGCTTAAAACTCAACTCCAGGGGCTTAGCAAGTAAAGGTGCTTGCCACCAAGTCTGAAGACCTGAACCGATCATGACCCACAGGGTGGAAAGAGAACCTACTCCCTCGTTGTCCTTTGACCTCATAAATGCACGATGATATGCACACCCACACATACATACACATGCACATGCACACACAAAATGTATAAAATAATATCTGAAAACCTAATTTTGTTATTCCTGAGGGCTGATCCCCTCCACCAGTGTTCTCTCAGCTTGTCAGGTTAGTGTCATCTTTAAGAATGGCTGGCCCAATTAAGAACCCAAGGTGGGGCAGGACCAGGGTCACCCTTGTGTTTATACCCTGACCTTACTCCAAGTCTGAGAAGCCTGGGCTATGCAGAGGGAGTGATTATCAAAAGCAGGCCTTTATCCAGGGAGGAAAGCAGATGGGTGAGAAAGCCTGTTTCTCCTTCCTTCTCCTTCTCAAAACAAGTAGACCCTTGGTGGCTATACCCCCACTACAGTCCTTCCTGGGTGAAATGTCCTCGGGGAACTTTTCCAGCTTGCTTGATTATAACGGTGGGTGAGCCATCCCCCCACCCACCGCCACTCAAGCCCAGGACTTCTCTCCATACCCACCGCTACTGTCTTCAGTCCAGTCACTTGAATTTATTACTGGGAGTACTGCAAAGCCTCCCTCTTCGGTTTGCTGTCTCCACTTTGACTCTACCTAACAAATCTGTCCCATCCAGCAGATCTTTTTGAAATGTTCCGGGGACTGTGCCATTGCGTTGTCTAAGACCTTTGAACTGCTTCCCATTGCACTTTGAATAAACCCAGTGTGGCATAGTGCCAGGCCACTGACCTGTCACCCTTTCTTTTCAGCTTGCCAAGCTCCAGCCTCATGGGCCACTTGCGATCCCTCTAACATGACGTGCTCCATCAGACCTCAAGTCCAGGCCAGGCAAGCTTCTGCTGGGCATTCCTCCTGTCCTTCGGTTCTCAACCACTTTTCCTTGGCCCTTGGAAGTCAGTGTAGATGCCCTGGCTTACCTGACACTTCACCCTTAATCTAAATTAAGAAGTTTTTCTCTTGGGCATTTACTACAACACAGCTCAACCTGTTACTTATGTATTGGGGCATTTTATTTGGGAATTTTTCCCATTCCGTCCTCCCCTTCTGCTAATTTATCCGCGTCATGAAGGTAGAAACTGTCCATATCCATTACCCCATGCATAAAGCTTGAGATAGAATATCAGAGTTCAGCTATTAAATGACTCAATGAGTAAATGATTGAATGAGTGGATGACTATTCATCAACAACTTTAGGAACAAGTGTGGTGTACTGGGGGAATGGCAGATCAAAAAGCAAAGCTGACTCTCTAGTCAGGCATTGTTCACTCTATCCCATCCACACACCAAACCTCCTCCTCCAAACAAATGCCACTCTTGGCCCCAGAGATGTTGTTCACCTTATGCAGAGCCCTCATCTCCATGACACAAAGATGCCCAGGTAACAGTAAGATGAATTCTACCACATCTCTCTGCTGTGACTCCAAGGGACCCAAAGACACAGGCATATGAAGAGGCCAGAATGGGAATTAAGTAAGGAAAATCGAAAAGACAGAAAAAGGAAGAAATGAAAGTCACCACACACTTAGAAAGAAAAGTTTATACAAAATATTAAAACTAGCTTAAACAGGTTCTTGTTTCTTGGGTCACACTGCTGCATCATACAGTTATATGTATGTACAAGCAATATGTGTGTGTGTGTGTGTGTGTGTGTGTGTGTGTGTGTGTGTGTGTGTGTGTACCTGGAAGTGTATATGTGTGTATGCACCTCTATATTCATGGCACTCTATACACTAAAAGGAAAGGAGGTAGGGTTGACAGACTACCATTGAAGACAGTCTAAACTGATGCATTTCTCTCCACTCCAGTCAAAGAAAGAAAGATGGGCACTGATCTCCACTACACCCAAGGCATGCATTAACCAGGAAGGACAGGCTGTAAGAATGAAATTACTAGTGTTTAGGCAGAAGAGGGCTTATACTGAGGCAATCCAGTAAATGACACAGTTGAAGAAGTACTTCGAGGGAAAAGGAACCACGTTGATCAAAGCAAACAGAATGAGCATGCCTGAGGCCCCCATCTACTCACACAGCATCTCTCAGCCTCCTGCCATCTGTGCCTGTTCAGGCTCAGCACATGCTCCCTGCAGCAGGCATCTAGTGAGGGGACTTGGGCTTGCCTGATTTGATTTGCCCAAGATCAGGATCCCCAAAAAAGCAAGCAGGTGCCACTACTTTTTGCATCCCTCTTTAATCTACAACCCAAATGACAGGACGGCCATGTGGCCAGTCACAGCAGTAAGTCCCCCACACCTGGTGTGGGCTACATGCACGGGAGACTCAGAACAGCAGCCTCTTCCTCAGCGGGAACCGTGTAGCTCCCAACTAGTTCTGCCCAGTTAGAGAAAGAGCAGACTTAGGAGTCCCTTGCTTAGCAGCCTAACACAGGTGGCAGATGTCTAGTGAGCTGACTCACTGGTTCATAAATCAGGGCAGGAAACATCTGAATGCTCCCTAGTCCTGATGCCTGCAGATCGTCATCTCAAGCACATAACTTCTTTCTGGAAGAAGAGCCTCTTGCCACTGGAGATATATGCGATGCCATTTGGGTAGTGCATAGGGACAATTAAGATCTGAGGCTTGTGAGGCAGCTCTGACTGGGCCAGAACTCACTATCCAGCGCAGACTAACCTCGAATTTACAGTGATCTTCTGCTTCTGCCTCCCAAGTGCAGGGATTACAGACAGGTGCAACCACTCCTTGCTTAAGGAGTCATTTCAAACTGAGCATCTCAATAAAAATGAAGATTCCTACCCTCCTCAGCCAAAGTGACCAGAGCATGGGCTCTGTGAATTACCAGATAACCTGATTAATACTTACAAAGGGGATAAGTTCTGAAGGAATCTGACCTATTGACTCTTCTGTCCTTTATCACCCTCCCGCACCTACAAGTTCCCTGTTTTCAGAACACTCGATCTCCAAGCACTCAATCCTGCAGTCTCCACCCAGTCTGTCTTACCAGGGCACTCTTGGCCCTGTGAATTAATGGGGTTCATATCTGGAACTCTGCTTTCCTGACTGATTTTTTTTCTGTGCTTTCAAACATTGTCTAGTCTTCCTTCATTCCTTCGCTGATCAGCATTCTTCCTGTAAGAGTGGCCACCACTTCTTACCAGTTGGGTCCATTAAAAACTGTGATGCCAGCCTCAGGGTACCTACATGAATCTACTTCCTGAGTCACCAGTGACCTGAGGCTTTTACCTCCTTTACCCATCTGCATCGCACCAGCACTAGAATCTCCCATGGCTGATTTCCCTACCTTGATGTCCCTTCTTTCATTCTTGAACCCCATAGGCTCAAGATTCTTCCTAATTCTATAGTGTGACCTTCTTACTCAATGTGATCATTCCTCTCAAGATGGAACCATTCTCTCCTCTCCCTGCTCTTCCACACTTCTCAATCCCACCTTCCCTGCAGTTTCAGTTCTCTCACACCTTTGAAAAGCATAGTCTGAAGCTGGTTATCTTTGACCAAGTCCCTCTTCCCAGCTCCGGGCCACAGTTCTGCACAGCTATATACCTCCACAAAGCAATCCTGCCTGGACCACAAACTCTTCTTTTTCTTTTCTTTTCTTTTTTTTTTTTTTTTTTTTTTTTTTTTTTTTTTTTTTTTTTTTTTGATTTTTTGAAACAGGGTCTTCTCTTTCTGGCTGTCCTGGAACTTGCTTTGTAGACCAGGCTAGCCTCAAACTCACAGAGATACACCTGCTTCTGCCTCCCAAATGCTGAGATTAAAGGCGTGTGCCACTACCACCTGGCTCATAAACTCTTCTAAATGCAGCCTCTAAAATCCCTCTCCCATCTCATCTCTCTCCATTCCCACTGCTATGTATGACCCATCTACAAATAGTTCATCCTCCCTCTCAACTGACATAGTCCTTTGCCTAAGTCTTCCATCACATTAGAACCTTTGCCAAGTGATGTCTAAAGCTTCCAACTTCAAGCTCTCCTAGCTTGCTCTAAACTCAACAAGCCCTTGCACATAGTAGGTACTAAAAAAATAAAGACACATCACCACCACAACCATAATGAAACAGGTACACCTAGGTTTTTATAGACACTAAACCTCCTTTCAATATTTTCTTACCAACAGTTGCTTTGAGCAACAAAGTACCAAATACTTGGCCAGGCACAAATGATGCTTCTACTACTGCTTCTATTAATATTATTTCGAATCATAACAGGCTTTCAGTTCTGACTCTGCCAGGCATCATGCTAAGAATTTATAGAAACTATGGCATTTAACCTTAACTACTACTCTCCGAGACAGTATTAATGTCCCATTTCACAACTGGGCCAGCTGAAGCATAAAAGAAAACTGAGTCACTTCCCGGGCCCTTTAAGGGGCTTGGCTGAATAAAGACAGGCAGTAAGGTGTCATTGCAAGGCACAGAGTACTATGAAGGTTAAGAGCACCTGGTCCATTGGACTGCTCACTAGGGCATATGACTTGGGCCAAGGGCCAGAGGCACTTCCCTGGAGAAGTCATACTTAAGTGGATGTCTGAAGGAGGAAATCAGCCTAAACCTGGAAAAGAGGAAGGAAGGAAGAAAAAAGCCTAATAAGGAAGCACAAGAGGAAGCAGCTAGCCTGAGATTCATGGTTCTTCTACAAAATAAAATAATAAAATAAGCAAGAATTCTTCCCTAGTGTGGGCGCCTATAACCTGCCCTCTTCAGATACTAGAACTGAACACCTGTGTACTCGGCCTGCCTGGAGAGCAGGATACCATCCCCCTCTCAAGCTGGGTTCCATTTAAACACAGAAGTTAGGGTGCTCATAAAGCAAACCCCTCATAGAATCCTACTCTTTAAGAAAAAAAATAAGGATTCACGGAGTCATCTTATGTTGAAAAAACTTCATCATATTGGTGTGATAGATTCCAATTCACCAAAAGGCAGAGGTTCTCTCATAGTGTTACAGAAGTGCTCCACATCATCAAATCAAAGAGGGATTGTCTCCAAGAGTCAACAATTATGAACTAATAATGTCAGTTCCTTTAGCCACCTCACATAATGGGGTCACCTTCGCCACAAAACACAAAGGTTTTTTTTTTTTCTTAATTCACAACACCTGAGACACCACTGGCTCTTGCTTATCTTTTTCCTTTCCCTTACATTTGCCTGTGATGAACAGAATGCACCAAACCCTTTCTTGTGGAACGAAATTCTCTGTCTCCTTCATCATAGCCAGCACACTATAAACATACAGCTTTTGTGACATCAACGCAAAGTTTTATTGTGCCGTTAGCTTTGATAGAAAGCACAGCAGAAAGTTGTTTAGAAATTAAATATCTAAAACAAGCTATTTTAAAATCCAGGGCCTTCACTATTTCATGTCTGCAATGAAGAAATTTCATCTTGGGGGAGAGCAAGCTGTCTTTCACACCATATGGCTAATGGTGGGTGCATAGCAATTAGCCAGGCTGATTAATGGTGAAACAGATTCTAATTTTATGCTTATAATTGAGGCTGCATTTGCACCCCTGGTGCAAATTCAGCACATCCCAACTTCCACTTACAACAGGCAAGAAATCAAGAGAAATAGGATGGTATGGAAAGTGAGAATTTTTTTTCCTGAAGCCCCCTAAAGAGCATCAGATTTGCAATTTAAAAGACTGTTAGCCACACAATAGATGACAGGTTTGTGTAATGGGGGTCATGGCAGCCTGGTAAACAAACAGTACCCCCTTCCGCATCTATAGGCAGCCAGGAAAGCCGTAATCTGTAACATTAGCAAGATGACATTTGGAATATGGCTTTTCCCTCTTAGCCACGCGGTACAAACAGCATCATTTGCCTTCAGTGGGTTGAGAATTTTATTTTTGCTGTTTTTATGTTTCTGAGAAATAGAGGGAACGCCAGCAGTAAAGCACACCAACCAGCATCATAAAGCACTTTGGACCAATGAATTTTAAAAACAAGGGAAATATAAACTGCATTAATAGAGGGGAGGGCCTGTGCATGAAAGGCATAATATATCTCTAAGTAGTTCAAGAATAGAATTCTCTCCAGCATAATCCAAACATATGCAGATACAAAATGCAAATACACGATGTATAGATAGTGCTTGCCCTGTTGGTTGAAATCCATCTTCCTGTTTCCTGTTTGGCTACAGTCGTGTGCAGCTCTACATGGAGGGTTCAGCCTAATGGCATGCTAATTGTGGGAGGCTAAAATAATAGAGAAATGGTTGGGGAAGTAGTAATATAGACAAGGTCAGGTTTTACTGCTTTCAAAATGGGTTTGCTCCTTTAATTCTGAAAGGTACCACTCAGCTAGATTATATCCAGTTCATACACACAGGGTAAACCTAACTTTTGCCACTAATGTAAGGAGTCCCACACCACTTGGGGATGTTCTGCTACTGTTTTAAATCTGAACAAAAACAACCTAGTTTTTAGAATAATTAATGAGTTTTACAAATCACTAAAGCAAAATGTGCGAAACTCTTCTGTATCTTCGAACTATAAATCAAAAGTATATTTTTTAAAAAGGGAAAATGGAATTTTTATAGACCCAAATGTTAATATTTGGGACTTCATTCAGGAAACACATGAAGCCCTTTCGATTCTATTTCCACCTGTAGGGTTTTGAGATTCTTTTCCAGAAGAGTCCAGGAGCAGCAGATGAGGGCTGCCCATGCCGAAACAGCAGCTGAAGACTCACTCAGATTGGTCAATGACATTCAGCAGCCGAGCACACATTGTGCCAGGGAGAGCCTGCTCAGCTAACAAAGCAATTAGGAGCCTTCATCTGATGCGGAGTGGCATCTTCCTGCTTTATCCAATTACTTGAGAGATACTGGGAGCAAAACGCTAGGTTATTTTACAGGGAATAAGAGCATAAGTTAAAAGGCCGCCCCCTGTTTCTGGTCCCTCTCCTGTGCAGGCCTGGCTGAGGCCATGGAGGTGAAGGTGGTCTCAGATGCCACTTCAGCATGATTACAGTGGGAAGCGAAAAGACTCATATGTGAGGAGCATACATTATTAGACCTCTTAGGGATTCCTTTTCACTAGCCTCCCTCAATCTCAGAGCTCACTACCTCCAAGAAATAGTAACTTCATGTTCAGATACAAACAGGACAACTCAAAAGACCAAATGCAAGGAGAAAAAAAAAAGAAAGGAAGGAAGGAAGAAAGAAAGAAAGAAAGAAAGAAAGAAAGAAAGAAAGAAAGAAAGAAAGAAAGAAAGAAAAAAAAGAAAGAAAGAGAAAGAAAGAAAGAAAGAAAGAAAGAAAGAAAGAAAGAAAGAAGAAAGAAAGAAAGAAGAAAGAAAGAAAGAAATCAGTTTTAAGAAGAAATGAGGCTTGTCTATGGGGGGTTATATTAAGTAGAACTCAAAAGGAGGAACTATGACTTTCAAGTTGACCCAACCAGGAGCCTCTGTCGGCTTCAAGTGAACTCTCGTTTTACCAAGCATGAAGTTGGGTGCAAATGTCACCACTGAGCAGGTTGTATTGTATTTGACTCTGCCATGAAGGATGAGGGAGGGCACGGCTCTGTGGCCACTAACAGTGAAGTATCAAAACGCAAACCAATGTCTTCCAAGATGAAATGTAATAAGTAATTGAGAACCCGCCGCGATCCCTGACACTGTCAAATGTGTCTAAGAATCCTTTCTTCTAGATTATTTACTAAGAGCAAAATAAACATATACCCAACCAATGGAACTGATTTTGCCTAGATTTGATATCCAAATTCATCTTTACTTGAGAGAGAGAGAGAGAGAGAGAGAGAGAGAGAGAGAGAGGAGAGAGAGAGAGCAAGCGAGCAATTTCTTACCTGCACATGATCTCATGTGTGAGCAACACGCGGCACATTTCAGGGTTCTTGTCCTGGCCTTCGTACACTATGGCCTGAAAGTAAAGACATGTTTTTAGCTAAAAATAGAAGCAAGTAGCAGAGCATTACCTGTAACAATCTTGTTCTTCACTGCCTTGCCCCTGCTGGGGGCCAATTAACTTTTAGGAGCAAAAAGCCTCACTAGGCTGATTATTTCAGGACACATTGCTCAGGATCAGCCCAAATTGAGTGGAATAGGATGTGATCCTCTCTGCCCTATCAACCACCTCATTATGCACATCTTTGGATCAGTGCATGTGATGGGCATCTGTTGTCAAGACAACCATAATTCTCTTTCCATACAGAATAAAAATAAGTCTAATCAATAAAGAGGGAAGCTTCAGAAGGCTGAAGAAGTTACAATATTTTGTATTTCAAATATAGAAAATCATGTGGGTTTGATTATCCAATAGAACATATTTGCCTCTCCACTACTACCAAATACAACAGTTAGTGTTCTAACTGGCAGGCAGCAGAAAACAAGTTTGGGAAAAACTAAGAAGTCTGTTCACTGACTATGTCATTTCTGTAGCGATGTAGTCAGGGGAAAACCCCTCTTCCTACCAAGAGGCTGAAAACATGTGCTGGTGTAGGGTGTACACCCACCAAAACAGGAGCACTTGCCAGTATATGTTGTGTGGGGGATGAAGTCACAGTCAGCTCCCTAAACGAAGAATTCTGTCTCATTCTCAAAATCCAGAGTCCTGAACCACCAGCCACAATGCTTGATTCTCTCTCTCTCTCCTCTCTCTCTCTCTCTCTCTCTCTCTCTCTCTCTCCTCTCTCTCTCTCTCTCTCTCCTGTGTGTGTGTGTGTGTGTGTGTGTGTGTGTGTGTGTGTGTGTGTAACACAATCACATTATGCTTCAGGGCACCCACCCAGGGTCCCCCAAACCCTCAAGCTTGCACATGGATCTACAGGTTACTATCCCAGCCAAAGAAAAACACAGTGCTATTGGTAGAACAGGATTCTGCATCAGCATACACTTAACTCCCTTAACACTGTATCACTGCATAATACTAATATAACACAGCTTCAAATTGTTAATAAAATTACTTTCACACATTCACAGAATCCTCAGTTTCTCAGTGACAAAGCTATTTAAATTAGCCAGAGATTATTCGTATTCTTATGTGGTGCCACGAAAGTACTTCTGTACCTAACTTCTCATTCTTTCTCGTGTACTTTGGTTTTGAACTTGGAGACAGAACCTCCACAACTTAAGACCCAGTGCAGACAGATCCATGGGTCATGACCTGATCATAGTATCTGAACACAAAGCAAAGCAAACTTTGCAACAGATTAAAAATTAAGGAAAAAGGTTTTGGGTGATGGGGAAAAAAAGCACATTTCTTTACCACTGGCCCATCAAAACTATTTTTTATGGCTAACTCATCATAACCTTGTATTTAAAAAAAAATAAAATGTTTTTTCCTTTAACTGTAGACTTCTAGAAAGGTTGAGAGAATATTTTTAGAAGTCCAGGGTAGGATACTCATTACCCAGATTCCTCAAATGTTTGCATTTTACTAAATTTGCTTCCTATTTTTCTCTTTTTCCCTAAATCACTTTTTAGCAAATTGCAGATATGGCCTCAATATATCAGCATGCATTTCCTGAAAACAAGGCATTTTCATGCATAATCACAGCACAATTATCTAAATCAGAAAATTAGCATTGATACAATAGAATAATCTAATCTCCAGACCTTATTGAGATTTACCAATTACCTAATAATGTCCTTTACAGCAAAAGCAAATCCAGTACTAATCACTGCGCTCAGCTGTCATGTCTCCTTTCATTCTGAATATCCTCCAGTCATTGGAGTTCATGGCATTGACATTATTGAAAATGCAGACCAGTTACTTTGTGGAACATCCTTCTATTCGGTTTGTCTGGATTTCTCCAGATCATATTACAGTCTTAGACTTCAAGGCAGGACAACAGCACAGGGTGACACTGAATCCTCTCTGAACTAGGTTCTATTATCCACAAGCTTATTAGCAGCATAAACTCTGACCATTTGATTAGGGTGATGCCCACCATCCAACAGTGACCACAGGTCAGCTTTGCACACTATAATACTACATTTTACCATTTATTAGTCATACATAACTGTTTTCTGGGGCAATAACTTGCATTATGTTAATGTCCTATTATGTTTCAAATCTTTAATCACTAGTTTCAACATGCATACATAATTCTTCCTTTATTCTTATTATATTTATTTATTATATTGTGGAGAGGGGTATGTGCCATTGTGTGTGTGTGTGTGTGTGTGTATATGTGTGTGTGTGTGTGTGTGTGTGTGTGTGTGTGTGTGTGTGTGTGTGTAGGTCAGAGGACAAATTGCAGGAGTTGGTTCTCTCTTTCCATCATGTGGGGATCAAGAATTGAACTCAGGTCTCCAGGCTCACTCAGCAAGCACATTTACCTGCTGAGCCTTCTCACTGGCCCTCCTTCCTATATTCCTAAATGACTTTTTCAAATTCCCAAGTCATTTCTTTACTCAAGAAAATGCAGCCACCACACGCCTTTAATCCCAAGAGGCAGAGGCTGGGAGATTTCTGAGATCAAGGCCAGTCTGGCCTACAAAATGAGTTCGAGGACAACGAAGGCTACACAGAGAAACCCTGTCTGGAAAGAGAGAGAGAGAGAGAGAGAGAGAGAGAGAGAGAGAGAGAGAGAGAGAGAGAAGAGAGAGAGGAGGAGGAAGAGGGAGGAGGGAGGAGGAGGAGGAGGAGGAGGAGAAGAGAAAGAAAGAAAGAAAGAAAGAAAGAAAGAAAGAAAGAAAGAAAGAAAGAAAGAAAGAAAGAAAGAAGGAAGAAGGAAGGAAGGAAGGAAGGAAGGAAGGAAGGAAGGAAGGAAGGAATTAATTAAAATATTCTGAAAACCAGAAACTGCGGCCAGTGAGATGGCTCACCAAGTAAGGGGGTTCACCAAAAAGCCTGGTAGCCTGAGGTTAAATCCTGGGGAGTCACATGGCAGAAGGATAGAGCTGACAAGTTTTCCCCTGGCCTCCACACATGCACTGTGGCACTCATGAGCCCCCACACATACATGAGCACGTGTGTGCACTTGATCACACAAACTAAATAATAAATATATTTAATATTTTTTAAAAACTTCTGTGTCTGCTTTATTTTCTGCAATCACTGTTTTTAAAAAAAATCAAAAAAGGGAGAAAGAAAACACAGTAAATGACTGATCAGATTCTCAAGCAAGGTGCTAAAAAAATCTGATGATGAATTTGTGCTACAGCCTTGTATCACTAAGTTGTTTACATGTTCTAAGACTCTACATAGCCTCTGCCTCAACTTCAGTGTTTGCCTTGCTAAACTGAAATGAGTAACTTGGTAAGTCAGTGCACAGGTACCAGTAAAGTTTCCATACTGAGGAGAGAAAGGTGGGGTGGGAGAAGGGGAAGAAATTGTGTTATTTGGCAGGGGTAGGGGGTGGCAGGCATATCAGTTATATAAGATCTCATTTTGGATCTTTCTGGATGAGATAAACATTATTATTATTATTACCAAGGCTACTAGTTGAAATGAGTGGGACCATGACCATATCCAGTTAATAATACCCTGCAAGGCAAATCTGCTGAGGGCTCCCCTCCCCCTACCCGGGCAGGGCATCACAGGGACTCCCAGAAGTCCCATGTTTTTTCCCCTGGTAACTGAGCATCACTTGTTACAGGCTCACCCCCTCTGTAACTCATCTCTTTACCAAATACCAAGCTACCACTCTGCTTCTGGCAGTGGAGTCAAAACAGAGAATCTTTCACCATATCAAGCATAGAAAAATGAAACCGAGAGTTTGGATTTGCTCAGAAATAATTAAGAACTCTGGGGAGATCTGGAATCTGAGGTTTCTGTCTTCCCTCTCCCTGGGCCTAGATAGAATAAGAAGAGTTCTCAATGCATAGGGGAAAAAAAAGAACTACTGCTTCTGGGAAATTCTGCAATAAAAGAGAGTAGAAGTCTGCCATGGGCCAGGAAGGACAAAATTCCTGTCTCTAGAGTACACTACGCTGTCACATTAAGGGAGCAAGCTTTCCCGTGTGATTCAAAGGCAGAACTCCCCCTAAGACTGTAGATAAACAACTACAGATTTCTTAATCACTGAAAAGACTTGCTGAAAACACGTATGCATGCATATACACATACAACACACAGAAAACAAGAGTTTCAGAAATGAACATTTGGGATGGGAGCTGGTATAAGAGGGTATGATAGATTTATTTGGATAGCTCTGATGTCACAGTAACATTAAGGTAGACTTCAGCCTTCCTTTTCTCTTTCCCTGCCTCCAAGTTCTCCTCTAGCTTGCCTCCTCTACTAAAAGCATTTTCACTGTTTACATTTAGCACACACAGCAAGACTGGTTCACAGTTGAGCAAATCTAGACATTAACACACCCCCCCCCCAAAGAGTAGGTATCTTCTAACACTAATTTGGTGGGGGGGGGAGCACTGGGGGTTTCAGCTTCTCTTCCTAATTTAAATGTATGCTTCTGTGGGGTTTGAGGCAAGCTGATTGAGGTTGGATCAGCTGGGAGATCCCAGGGGGTATATAAACAGCATTGACTATTTTAAGTGAAACCATTTTAACAGACAGCTGGTTTAGGACCCAGACAATGGAGCACTGAGAAGAAGGCTCATTGTCATACTCCACAGTAAATCATGTGTCTGCTCATTGGGAGGAAGGTGGTCTGCTGAGAGAGCGACAAAGACAGCGCTGGCTTAAATAAATCAATGTGTTTATCAGAAGTGAGGATGGGGGAGCCACCACGAAGATGGGAGGGAGAGCAAGAGAAATTATTAAAATGCGTTATTTAAATAAATCATTGAAGGTGAATCAAGTTGAGGTTTATAACCATAGAAACAAAAGATAAAGTATCAAGCAGAAAATAATGTTTACATTAATCCTACCAAGAGCAAACAAATCCCCCAAGGCAGTAGGGATGCTTGGACAGGAAGAAACATAAACCAGTAAATAGCAATAACTTCACCTCAACTTTCAAAACCTGGCGCTACTAAGAGATAAGTTGTCAAAACCGGTCGTATTTGGAGACCCGATTTTCTAACGTAACAGTAGTCTCTCCTCTCCAAATGTCAACCTCTAACAGAAAATTACAAGCAGGCAGAAACAAATACAAGTTCCTGCTAAGCCCTCTCCTCGTTTTCAGATGGTCTTTTGAACCATATTTTTTTTTTAAGTAATTAACTAAAGAAGAAAAACGTAGGCATTGTTAAAACTTTCACACCCTCCCAAAACAGCAGTAGTGGAAATATTGCTGTCCAAAGAGAAAACACCATTCGTTTCAAACGCTTAGTTATAAATCAGTGTGTGACATCTCTGAGAATCAGTCAGTCTCTGGACCATGCTTGCCTCAGTTGCCACTCTTTAAAAAGGCCTCTTCGGAGTATAGTTCATCCCCTGGCTTTTCCAAAACATTACCGAGGCTTAAAAGTCCACTGAAACTTACTAGGGATAAAGACCACACAGCAAAAGGAAAACGACACTGTGGTGCATACACCGGGATCATACTTCAATAGGATGCCTAGAGAAGTTCAGAGAATTGAGCTTGGTTTTCTTTGTTTACTTTTCTAATAGTTTTAACTCTTTGTGCCCCACACCAGAATCAAGGGAGCAGTGAGAATGTGCATTTTTCTCATTAGGGATCTTTCTTGGTTTGCAATTAGGAGGAAGTAAGTGGGGAAGGGAGGAGAGGAGGGGTAACAAAAACTTGAATTTCCCACATAAATCAAAATAGTAACCTTGAAAATGATACTCTTATTTCTGAATACCAAACAAAAGGCAAAGTCTATTTGTCACCTTAGAGAAAGGGCCATAAATATAAAAACTGCCTTCATCAAAAAAAAGGGGGGCGTACCTTCTAAATATAAGCTATCAATAATAGCAAATTACTAAGAATTGAGCTAATCAAAAAGCAACAATGATGCCTACGGTACCGACACACTAAACAACAATTATTACATTTGCCCACCAAGTTCTACTGCCTTTCATTAAAAAAAAAAAAAAAAAAAGTGCTAGCTAATATAGTCCCGGTTTCCAGTAGGCAAAAGAACCCTAGTTAAAAATTAAGCCATGCCAAGAAAAACACCGTAAATCTGACATTTTATAAACAATTGTATCAAACAGCAATCTAACATTAATAGTAGAGTAAAATAAAAACTCGTTTTGCCTCAAGTAGCAGCTTGGCTACTGGCAAACAATTTGCAAAGATGTAATTCCAGCTCAGCAGCTAAGCAGGCCCGTTTTCAAAAGTGAGCTAGGCATGATATCATATTCACTATGCTGTTCAGTTACATCAGGCCCTGACTAAAAGGCACGCAAGTCCCCAGTGCAGGGGACTTTCTGATGCATCCCTTCTGTCTCAAAGAACTAAAAGCCCTTATATTATTCAAATGCCTTGGGGGGAAAAAAAAACTAAATATTTCAAATAATTCCATATGACTTTTTTTTCTAGAAGTTATAAATGATATTCTACTCAGATAGTTACTGCATTTACTACATTAGTAGATACAATTGACTATGTCGTCAACTCATTTGAGCAATAATAATAAAATCATAAGAACAGCTAATTTTATTATATACTTAATATATGTCAATCACTGTACTAAGCCCTTTGCAGATATGGATCCATTTAATTTTCACAGCAGAACTTTGAGTTGGGTGCAACCATCATGCCCATTAGTTTGATTCTAAAAGCATATATATTTTAATTCCTCTCTAAAACCAAATCTTCCCTGCTTCAAAAACCAATGTCAACAATTCACGCATGTCCATGTCCAAATAGTCCTCATCCCCAGCAAGACACACACACACACACACACACACAGATAACAGGCTGTCTGTACAGCCATATGAGTTCGATAAATGCATCCCGACTAATATGTTCGTTTTTAATGCTGTTCAAACATTCACATGGAAACAGCTCTAGCGTAAATATCCCCGAACAAATGGCTGTATATTATCCAGGAGGGAGCAGTTGGGCCGCCAGACTGGGGAAGTACTAGGCCCATCT